>NW_018744272.1:0-48646 GCF_001683475.1 Chenopodium quinoa
TGTTTAAAACAACAATTTTCTATAAATTTCAATATGAGCTTGAAATTGGATGTTTTAATTGTGGTGTTGAGGAGATAAAGAAGTACAATGAGCTTTACATTTTCAAATTGAGGGAAGGATCTAGAAGGAAGACTTTTGTGTTTTTTATCCAACTACCTTAGAAACCAAGTGTTTTTTGTAAAATGTTTGAACTTGAAGGCATTCCTTGTAGGCATATGATCTGGGTATGGAAGGCAAGGATGTTAGAAAAATTCCCAAGGCCTACGTTCTAAACAGATGGACTACAATGGCTTGTAAGAAGCCAATTTTTGATGTAGAAGGTAATGTGTTGGAGGAATATATCAATGCAATAGATAAGAAGATGTTATTGAATGATTTGTGGTCCGAAATTCATGGTTGTGGGAGTTTAGTGCAAAACAATGAAGATGATCTTAGTGATCTTGTCAACAAACTTCATGCTTTGAGGATGGATTTGGAACATAAGAAAACCACTAATTCAAGCAACACTCTTTCTACCAAAGCAGAAGATATTGAAATGCTTATTGGAGCTAGTCTACCTTTTAAAGTTTTTATCAAACCTCTTAAAATTTCGAAGAACAAAGGCACGGGGGTTCATGTTCCAAATCAGGTCAATGTTCCAAATGATGTCCATGTTCCAAATGAGGTTCATGTTCCAAATGATATCCATATTCCAAATAGTGACAAGAATGAAGAGTGACAGAGAAAAAGTTGTTGAACAAAGTTGAAAGAAGAAAAGATTATGTAGAGCATGTGGAGAGCTTGGCCATCATGACAGTCGCAGTTGTCCTGGGAAAGTTAAGTAATATTGTAAGTAATTCTTATTTTCTAATTATTTATAACCTAAAATTATTATCAATAATGTCCTAAGTTTTTACTTTGAGTTTTAATTTAATAAATGACTTTTCATATCATTTTATGTTCTAATGTAATTTTGTATATGTTCTAAAATGCATCTAATATGTTTCTAAAGTTTATCATATATATATTCTATTAATATTTTTATGTGTTTATGTTCTAATTATTTTTAATATTTTTTTTCAGGTTGATGGATATGCAATTAGTACAATCGCATGAGACATTCTAAAGTTTATCATATTTATATGAAAACCTATTGCTCAAGCACCTGATGAAGAAGGAAAAGTTCGTATTACAGGAAACGTTATTTTAAAGTTTAGAAGATAAAGTTATTCATTTTGTTCTAAAGTTTTCCTTTATATTTTAAAGTTTTCTCTTTATGTTCAAAATTTTACCTTATATGTTCTAAAGTTTTCACTTTATATTCTAATGAGTCTATTTGTTTGATTATTAATCAAAACCATAATCTCTTGTGTTCTATACGAATATATATGGCATTGTGATGATATTATAAAATAATCATAATCATGACATATTTTTATTCATAAAATATAATATGAAAGGATATTATAAAATAAGTAAATACAAATTTTACAATTATATGATATATTTTATATTAAAATTTTAGCATTAATATGAATCAACGATATATTTCTTGTAACATAGCAAGTTTCTTAAAAATAAAGTGTGGAGAGAATAACTTTGGGGAGGAGGAAAAACTGTATTTTCTCTTTCTTCGTTTCAATTTTTACAATAAAAGAACGAAAGAAACTGCAAACTGCCAAAGGGCCGCGGGGGCGGACAAGGTGAAATCCAATTCACCCTCTAAATTCTAGAGAAGGCTGGCCGCGGGCACGGATAGGGTGAAATCTAATGCACCCTCTGAATTCTGGAGAAGGCTGGTTGTGGGCTGGGAGAGGGCTCTCCCCAACCACCGTGGGCGCGACACCCTTGGAGAGGACTCTCCAAACATACACTCTAAATTACTAACATAGAACATAGAAGATTAAAACATTTAACATAATATTTAAATTTTAGAACATAATTTAGAACATTATAGAATAAAAAAAGTTCTATTTTAAAGCATAATAATCATACATTAGAACATAGCCAAAACTTAATTTAGAACATTAGTGTATAGAGATTCAAACATGAGAGATTATAATTTAGAAAATAATTCCTATCTTCTCCTTTTCTTCTTTCTTCTCCTCTTGCTTTCTTTTTCTCTTCTTTCTTCTCCTCTTGCTTCTCCTCTTTTTTCTCTTCTTTCTTCTTCTCCTTTTCTTCTTTCTTCTCCTCTTGCTTCTCTTTTTCCTCTTCTTTCCTCTTCTTGCTTCTCCTCTAATTCCTCTTCGTTCTTCTTCTCTTTTTCCTTATTCTCTTCATCCAATGTAGGTGAATGATCTGGATTCAGAAAAGAACAATCAAGAACACTTGTTATCACTTCTTCGTAAGTGAGTTCTTCTTCATTATCTTCTTGATTTTCTTGGACAACTGTAATTGAAGAGACATAAGAAATAACTTTTAGATCATAACAAAAAATATTTAGAGCATAAGTAACTATTAGACCATAAAATGTAATTATTAAAATATAAGAAGTAACAATCAAAGCATAAGTTGAAAAAATTAGGACACAACCTAGAAATAGTTAGAACATAAAAAGTAACTTTAGAACATAACCAGAAAAAATTTAGAACATCAGAAATAACTTTAGAATATAACCAAAAAAATTTAGAACATATGCACATAATTTAGAACATAATCATATAATTTAGAACATATGCACATAATTTAGAACATAAGCATCTGATTTAAGCGCATCTTTTAGAACATAAGAAAGTAATTTAAAACATAAGCATCTAATTTAGAAAAAATTTAGAACATCAGATATAACTTTAGAACATAACCAGAAAAAATTTATAACATAAGAAATAACTTTAGAACAAATCTAGTAAATATTAGTTCATAAGAAATGAAATTGAAAATAATGTAAAATCACCAACTGCTTGTGAGGGGGTCAACAAGTTAAAGCTTGGAGGATTTATATCAAAAGGTTGCTTCTTTTTTGGAGGAATTGGTGTTTTCGGTGTCTCCTCATTCCTTTTCTCTTTCTTCTCCACATTTTGCACACCGTTTTGATTATCTTTATTCTCCTTTTTTCCTCCTTGTTTCTCTCTTTTTTGTCCTTCTCTTTTTCTTCTTCGTTTGATCCCAAATCTTCATAGCAATTAGAGCATAAAAATTAAGTTTTATAGCATAGCAAAAAATAATTAGAAAATAAAAGGTAACTTTAGAACATAATCAGAAAACAATTAAAACATAAGAAGTATAAACAATTATTACACAACCTAGAAATAGTTAGAACATAAGTAACTATTAGACTATAAGTAGAAACAATTTGGAGACAACCTAAAAATAGTTAGAATATAAGAAATTAAGAAGTAACTTTAGAACATAACCAGAAAAAATTTAGAACATAAGATGTAACATTAGAACATGTCTAGTAAATATTAGTACATAAAATATGAGTTTGAAAATAATGTGAAACTACCAACTACTGGTGAGAGGGTCAAGTTTTTGTCTTTATTCTCCTCATTTAACACACTGTTTTGATCATTTTTTTCTCCTTGTTTTTTTACTCATTTCTTTCTTTGTTCTTATCTTTTTCCTCTTCCTTTGATCTCAAATCTTCATAACAATTAGATCATAAAAATTAAGTATTATAGCATAACAAAAAATAATTAGAAAATAAGAAGTTACTTTAGAACATAACTAATTTAAAACATAATCATATAATTTAGAACATAAGCATCTGATTTGAGCGCATGTTTTAGAACATAAGAAAGTAGTTTAAAACATAAGCATCTGATTTAGAACATAAGTATAATTTGGAAATTAATCATGTAGTTTTAACATGTGAAATTACCAACTGTCGGTGTCTTTGGTGACCTTTTTTCCTCGAATATCTTCCATGCCTTATCCATAACCATATCCAATTCTTCAATAAATGCCGGTTCATCGAAGACATGTTGATCTTGACTGTTTTTTCCTTCTTCAATTCTTGAATTCTATCGATCAATCTTTTGTTGGTTGGACTTCCCTTTTAGAGATAAAAAAAACATATAAATTAGAAAATATATGGAGATAATAAACAATATCTATAACATAGGAGATTATAATTTAGAACATAATAAGCATTATATTTATAATGTAGAATATAATAGATCTATTTTAGAACATAATTATTGTACTTTAGAATATAAGCAGAAAACACTTTAGAACATAAGCAAAATACTTTAGAACATAGGAGATTATAATTTAAAACATAAAAAGTGATTAGGGGATTTTTATCCACCAATCACCGTCTGACAAGTGGACCAACCAGGTTCCGCCACGTGTCTTTCACGTAGGCCAATAGGAGCCTGCCACGTGTCAATTACAGATTCGTCCTCTGCGGACCAATTGAGACACGCCACGTGTCCACCCATGCCAAATGGGAAAACCGGCCACCAAGGCCCAATCCTGTTATGAGGCCCAGTCAGCCCTAGGTTTACCCTAAACCAAGAGACTGGCACGCTTCCCGAGGATATAAATACTCCTCTTAATCCTCATTAAGAGGCAGAGAACTCTAATAACACACGGATTATACATTAAACACTCTCACCTAGAGGGACTAAATCACTTTAATTTCCGCACTCATTACTCCTAAAACAAGTACTAACTTGACCGTTGGAGGCGGAGCTCCCAGGAGTCTCCGTTATTTTGCAGGTACAGGCGGCCGGTTCCAGTCTCGGTGTTGTAACTCTCCCGCAGGACATTAGAAAACCCCGAAACAAAAAGTATAATAGATCTAGTTTAACAGGATCAAAAATAAATTTGAACGTACAATTTATAACATACCATCTTATACCAATACATAAAATAGCTAGATATAATTTAGAACATTACAAGTCAAATAACTACATATAAAATCAGCATTTTAGAACATAATATTTATACTTTAGAACATAAAATTTAAAACATAACCACATTATATCATCATACTTTTTTGAGGCCAAACTTGCTTAGTCAATCTTTTGGAAACTTGCTCCATTTCAGATTTGATTCATCATTTGGTTGCTCAATCCTTTTGCCTCCCAATGGCATCCCATAAGCCAAATGAACATCAATTGCATCCAAAAAGATTTCTTGTTTACTATTAGGAAGCATCAAACAACATCTCTCCGTGTCAAAATTCATAACCAAGTTTTCTGTCAACCTAGAATTATGATGAAAAATGAAAGATTTAGAGCACAATACACTTAGATTGATAGAGATTTAGATGAAGAGATTGCAAGTTTCTTCAAAATAAAGTGTGGAGAGAATAACTTTGGGGAGGAGGAAAAAATGTAGCTTCTCTCTCTTCATTTCAATTTTACAATAAAAAGACAAAAGAAACCGCAAATTGCCGAAGGGCCGCAGGCGCAACGGTCCATGCCACGGGCGTAGACAGGGTGAAATCAAATTCACCCTTTGAATTCTGGAGAAGGTTGGTCGCGGGCTGGGAGAGGGCTCTCCCTAGCCACCGCGGGCGTGACATACCTTGGAGAGGGCTCTCCAGACATACATTCTAAATTACTAACATAGAACATAGAAGATTAAAACATTTAGCATAATATTTAAACTTTAGAACATAATTTAGAACATTATAGAATAAAAAAAGTTCTATTTTAGAACATAATAATCATACATTAGAACATAACAAAAAATTAATTTAGAACATTAGTGCATAGAGATTCAAACATGAGAGATTATAATTTAGAACATAACAATGATAATACATATGATTGTAGAATATGAAAAATCTACTACTTACATATATCACTAGTAGAAAATAAGAAATAGGCAACCCCCCTACGGCAACGGTTCATGAAAACCGTTGCTAACTTCATTGAGCGCCATTTTTAATATCCCCCTATGGCAACGGTTAACCGTTGCCAATTGATTTTAAAAAAAAAACAGGGGTTAAGTTGGCAAACTGTAAATATTTTTTTAAAAATAAAAAGGGGGGGGGGGGGAAGAGTTGGCAACGGTTAACCGTTGCCAATTACACCACCTATGGCAACGGTTAACCGTTGCCAATTGTGAAATTTTTTTAAAAAAAAAAATAAAAAGGGGGGGGAAGTTGGCAACGGTTAACCGTTGCCAAAGGCGTTGCCATTTTAAAAAATTAAAAAACGGGCACTCAACTTCTACATACGTACTGTAGCCTATTGCATTTCTCCATTTTCGCTTGAAACCTCCAAAAACGCGCGCCATTGAAGCTCCATTCACTACAGCATTGAGCTCTATTCACTCCATTGAAGGGTCCATTGAAGCCATTTTGGTTCCTCATCAAGCAAGCGCACTCACTTCTTCTGTTCTGGGCTCCTCACGCATTCTCATCTCTTCTGTTCTAGGGTAAGTTCATCTCTTCTGTTCTACTCCTCACGCGCACTCACCTCTTCTCTGTTCTGGGCTTGTTATACGCCCTAAACCATTATAGCTTCAATTATTTGCATTTGAATAAAGTTGTGGTGGTTCATTTGAATAAAGTTCTGGGCTTGCACTTGATTCTGGGCTTGCACTTGATTGTGGTGGTGGTTGAGGGTTGAGGGTTTAGGGTTTAGGGTTGAGGGATGAGGATTTAGGGTTAAGGGTTGAGGGTTGGTGGCAGTGTTTGGGCATTTTGTTCGCTTACCATAATTTTCCCTCAATTCTTATAGTAGTGATATGGAGGGGGGGCAGGGTGGTAGAAAGGGGGTTTTGGTGCTTTTTACTTGGTTGGACAGGTATTTGTAGGGAGTTTAAGTTTGGAAGATACTTTTGGGATTAGCATGAGACTAATTAATTTCATATAATTATGAATTATGTTTCTTACTCTGAGAAATGATGTAGTGTGTAGTTACATTCCTGAAGCATTTTGTAGTCAGTCCTTGATTTCTCTCAGAAAGCTGGGCTGCATTTTCCTGTTAGTCCTATACTTAAAAGTGCAGTTCTGCTGCTTTCCACCAATATCTGTAGGACTGCAGGTCAAGTCTCTCTTTTTTACCTGGTGGAAATGAATTATATTGCTGAATTGGTATCTTGATGCTGAAATCATTCATGATTTCTGATTGTGAAATTTATGTGACCAACTTTAGCTTGTGGCTTAAAGCTTGGGTGGCTTTGTATATATGATGAGTGGGCTTTGTAGTTCATGTCTACTAGTGAGAAAAAAACTATGTGTACACTTTTCCATTCAAGTTTTCTAACTTTCTTTCAACTGATTTTTCTTATTTTAAAATAGTACTCAGGTATAAATTTTCTCAGGTGATTTAGATATGCTATCCAGACCCGTAATATTATGGAATTTTTATTCATGGAATTATGTATATGTGCAAGTGAAAGGTTTGAATTTGTATGAGTTTACTTTGTTAATGCAAATATGTTTTCTAGACTGTGTTGATTGTATAAATATGTTGATGGAGAAGGATCGTGGATGGATGTATGGTAGACGTTATACATTGGAATTCTTTAATGGGGTTCAAGAGTTTTGCGAGACGGCTTCATCTTATCAGCGCAGAATGGGTTTCGAGTGCCTCTATTGTCCTTGTGTTGATTGTAATAATGTGAAGGTGGTCAATAGTGTTGATATCATTAGAGATCATGTAGTTTGTCGTGGGTTTAGGGTTAAATATCATGTGTGGATTTGGCATGGTGAAGAAGGAGAGTACAGTGGGGATGTTATTGGGTATGATGTGCATGATGATAGAAGCAATGATATCCATGTGGACGAGGAATACAAGAATGATGAACATATTGTTGATGATGGTGCTGAGGAGGGATTTGAGGATGATCATGTGGATGAGGTTGAGGATGAAGGTGTGGATGAGATGATGCGTGGTTTTGAAGGTGACGTGTTTGAGTCATTATCGGAGGCTTCTAAAAAGCCTTTGTATCCTGGGTGCCAAAAATACTCCAAACTAAGTGTCGTGCTAACGCTTTTTAACATTAAGTCGAAGCACGGGTGGACGGACAGTAGTTTTACTTCCTTGTTGAGCGTGTTAAGTGAGATGTTGCCCGATGGGAATGAAATTCCAAAGTCTTACTATTACGCTAAGAAGCTCATGTGTCCATTTGGTTTGGAGTATAAGAAGATACATGCATGTCCTAATGATTGTATTCTTTACCGAAATGAATATGAACAATTGGAGGAGTGTCCACGATGCAAGAAGTCGCGCTACAAGCGCAAGAGTTGCAATGCTGGTACGAAGGGACCTCCTGCTAAGGTGTTGTGGTATCTTCCCATAATTCCAAGGTTTAAGCGTCTGTTCTCTCTACCAAAAGACGCTAAAAACTTGAGGTGGCATGCAGAGGGAAGAAAGAAAAACAGAATGCTGAAGCACCCAGCCGACTCCCCGCAATGGAAGAACCTTGATATGAAGTTTGCGGAATTTGGTGACGAAGTCAGAAATTTAAGGCTTGGTTTGCGCACGGACGGGATGAATCCATTTGGCACTCCTAGCACCCAGCACAGCACATGGCCGGTACTTTTAGTGATCTACAATTTGCCTCCTTGGTTGTGCATGAAACGGAAATATGTAATGCTTTCACTGTTGATATCGGGGCCAAGGCAACATGGAAACGATATAGATGTGTATCTTGCGCCATTGGTTGATGATTTGAGAAAGATGTGGGACGAAGGGGTTTCCGTGTTTGATGCTCATAAGAATGAGATGTTCACATTGCGTGCAGCTCTTATGTGGACCGTTAATGATTTTCCTGCATATGGCAACTTGTCTGGGTATAAGAATAAAGGGAAAAAGGCATGTCCCATTTGTATTGATGATACGCCAAGAAGACGCCTTGATCATTCTTCCAAAGAGGTGTATTTGAGGACAAGAAGGTTGCTCAAGCGCGATCACCCGTACCGTCGGCAGAAAAAGGCTTTCAATGGGACGGTGGAAGAGGGGACTGCTCCTAGGCCACTGACTTGTGAGGAGGTTTACGCTCGGGTTAAGGGTGTACGAACAGTATTTGGGAAATCTGAAAAGGCGGCGGAATCAGTTGCTCTTTTTAAAAAAGAATCAATCTTTTGGTTGCTCCCGTACTGGAAAGAACATGATGTTAGGAACTGTCTTGATGTAATGCATATAGAGAAGAATGTGTGTGACGCTCTTGTGGGAACGCTGATGAATATTCAGAACAAGACAAAGGACGAAAAGGGTGCACGTTTAGACTTGGAAAAGATGGGGGTGCGTCCAGAATTGTGGGTTTAGTAAAGGTTTAGTAAGGGAAAGGAACAGGAAAAGGAAAAAGAAATGGGTTCGAAAAAGGGAAAGGAGAAGAGCAAGGGAAAGGGAAAGGCTGTGGATGCGTCGAAGAAGAAAAATGAGGGAAAAGCCAAGGAGGGGAAGGCCTACTTACCTCCGGCTTGCTACACATTGTCAAGGGTAGAAAAACGGATGTTTTGTGCATGTCTGTATGGCATTAAGGTTCCATCAGGGTACGCATCTAACCTGAAAAGATTTGTATCCTTAAATGGAGAATTGAAGCTGACAAGTATGAAATCCCATGATTGTCATGTTCTGATGCAAGTTTTTCTACCAATTGCAATACGTGGTATTTTACCAAAGCATGTGAGGGAAGCTATTACAAGCCTCTGTTCGTTTTTCAATACAATATGTAGCAAAGTGCTTGATCCTTGTACACTTGATGCTTTACAGGCGGATGTGGTTGTGACTTTGTGCAAATTTGAGATGTACTTCCCACCCTCGTTTTTCGACATAATGGTGCATTTGATTCTTCATTTGGTGCGTGAGATTAAGCTGTGCGGTCAAGTGTTCTTGAGGTGGTGCTATCCTTTTGAAAGACACATGGGTACATTGCAAGATAAAGTTAGGAATCGGGCTGACCCGGAAGGAAGTATGATTCAAGGGACCGTGGCCGAGGAGATTGGTAATTGTGTGGCCGACTATATAGCCGTTGCTGAACCTATTGGCATTCCTACTTCTCGACATGAAGAGAGACTTGATGGTCATGGCACAATCGGGTCGAAACGAATGTCACCTGATCGAGAGAAGTTCTTACAAGCACACCTATATGTGTTGCACCATGTTGCAGATGTTCACCCATATTTAGACGAGCACATGGCTAGTTTGCGTGATGAGTTTCCGTCGAAAGGCGAAAGAGCACTGATGCAGTTGCACAATAAGAAGTTTGTGAGTTGGTTTCGTGATCGAGTGATGGGTGGAATGGATGAGGGTGTCACACCTACAGTAAGGTGGCTTGCTTATGGTCCTAGGGATGATGTTCGCTCATTTGAGGGATATGACGTAAATGGGTACACATTTTGGACTGAGCGTCAAGATTTGAAATCATCCTCGACCCAAAACAGTGGTGTAACAGTTGTGGCATCGTCAAGGGAGTTTGCAAGTGCTAAGGATAAATCATCCGTTGATGCAGAGTTGTCATACTACGGTCGAATTCAAGAAATATGGGAGCTTGATTATTGTGACTTCACGATTGCTCTTTTCCGGTGTAAGTGGGTTGATAATATCAGGCGTAACGTCAAATTTGATGACTTTACTCTTGTAGATCTTGGCAACCTGAATGATAGTGCGGAACCATTCATCCTTGCATCTCAAGCTAAGCAGGTGTTTTACGTATCTGACCTTGCCGACTCAAAATGGTCTATTGTGCTAGCTGGCAAAAGAAGAATCCTTGGCGTTGGAGATGTCGAGGATGAGGAAGAATATGATGCCTTTGATGACTCGGCACCTTTCACTGTTCCTAGACCTGCTGTGCCAAATGACATAGACGACCAAGCCGATTACATGAGATCAGACCACGATGAAGGAATATTAGATTGAGGTACTGTATATTTTCTGTTAGTTTGAATTGCAGGCGTAGAAAGAATTAAAAAATCACATTTTAGGTGAAAATGAATGAAATTGTTGAATTTCTTGCCCATTTTTCTTATCTTCTTTATAATGAATAAAGTAACTTGCTTCACCGTTTTCTATGTTTATTTGTATTATAATTCAGCAATTTATATATGATTATAAGTTTACCTTACAATTCAGCAGCTAATAACGTGTTATGTTTGTAATGACAGGTTTTCACATCTAATGGCGGACGATCAATACCGTGTTCGAGTTGAGGATGTTGAATCTAATGATGATGATTCATCTAATGATGGGGACCAGCTGTATGATGTGAACAAGGAACCTGATTTGGGTGAGCCAGAAGATCAGGCGCAAGATGTATTGGAGAGAATGATAGATGACTTTGAAATTGCATCTGAGTAAGCGCCTCCAATCGATAATGCCATTACGGAGCCGTTTCGTGAGGATAAAAGTGGAGGGGGGTGCAGGCACCAGCTAAGAAAAAGTTGAGGGGTCCGACGACAGCTTTCAAGAAACCTGTCGGTCCTACGGTCTTGGAGTATGACAGGGTAGGCCAACCCTCAAGTAAATGGCGTCGTCAGTATGCTGGTCAAGTTGGGATTTGTGCGCGCAAAATCCCCATTACGCTTCGTATGAGCGACGTACCTACAGGCTTGATTGACACGTTTTGGAATGATACCAGGATAAGAATTTTAGGTTCCACATTATTTATAAACAATTTCAAGTTATTGTTATGTTTTGGGCAAACTAATAATGCTTGTTATTTGTGCTTGCAGAGTCTATTTAACATTCCAAATGAGTATGCCAAGCGAAGGGTGTCTGAATCCTTACTTGCGGCAAGATTCAGAAGCTTCAAGTGTAACTTAGTTCGTCGGTTTATCACAAAGAAACTTGTGAGAAAACCAAAGAACAAGAAAGGAGATGCCAGTGATGATGATGTCATCGATGAAGAGAAACTCCCATGGAAAATATGGCCTAGCATCTCGAAGGATGATTGGGAAGCTTTCGTTCTTCAAAAATGTAAAAAAGAAGAAATTGTAAGTCTAAAGAACTCCGATGAAAATTGCGTTGTAATTTATCGTTTTTTGTATTAGTAATGAAACTAACCTATCTTGTTACGTAGGAAATGAGGGAGCAGAATTCCCGGAATGCAAAGCAAAAGCAATACCACCATCATATGGGAGAAATGACGTATGATAAATGGAGGGATACGTGGGTGAGTGAAGGAATATACCCCACTGCGCTTCTAGGGTCCTCAACAGCGCCATCTGACTCCACGACCAGTACTTTGGTGAGTCGTGCTGGGGATTTCTTTTGCTCTATTCATTCGCGGGACAAGAAAACTGGAAAATGGTCCATCAAGGCTCCGGAAACCAAACAAATGACAGATAAGCTAGTAAGCAACGATGAACTAGTGAACTACATTATTCATTTGCATGTTTATCACTTTATATAAACACTTACTTCATGTTGCCATTTTGTTTTTGCACAAGCTTGAGTACACCGGAGAGCTTGTTGAAGGCAAGCTCGTCCCGACGGTAGAGAAGGACCCCTTCACCTTGGCTATGGGAAAGCCCTACCATCCAGGACGGGTATTAGGTGTTGGGGGGAGCTTGCTAGGATGGGAGAAGGTAATGGGTCCCGAATATACCAAGTCAGGAAGATCCCGATCAAGTGTGAACTCGCCCCAGAACCTCGATGCCACGGTGGCATCAATTAAAGAACAAGTGCGCAATGAGATGCGCGAAGAGTTCAATGCATGGGCGAAGCAAATGAATTTGCCGACCATGCCCTTTTCCTCGACAACACCGTTGGACTCAAGGGGGCTTGATACTCCGACACCTCATGACTTTCCTATTCTGTAGGTGATTATTCTGTTTCTGTTGCTGTTGTTGTTTCCTATTCTATTGTTTCTGTTCTCCTGCTATTGTTGTTTCTGTTGTTTCTGTTGATGTATGCTGCTATTTCTGCTGTTTCTGTTGTTTCTGTTGCTGTTTCTGCTGTTTCTGTTGCCTTACTTGAGCCATTTTGGTTGAAATTGCGTCCTAAAACCTCTTACTTGCTATTTTCTTGTAATCTCAAGAATTAGACACCTATACCTAAGTGATAATGACATGTTTTAACTAGTTATGAGTTCTGTAGACAAGAAATATAGAAAATAGGCATCATAGAAGCCAAAATGGCCTTACGTGAGCCATTTTGGTTGAAATTGCGTCCCAAAACCTCTTACTTGTTATTTTCTTGTAATATCAAGCATTAGACACCTATAACTAAGTGATAATGACATGTTTTAACTAGTTATGAGTTCGGTACACAAGAAATATAGAAAATAGGCATCATAGAAGCCAAAATGGCCTTACTTGAGCCATTTTGGTTGAAATTGCGTCCCAAAACCTCTTACTTGCTATTTTCTTGTAATCTCAAGCATTAGGCACCTATAAATAAGTGATAATGACATGTTTTAACTATTTATGAGTTTAATAGACAAGAAATATAGAAAATAGGCATCATAGAAGCCAAAATGGCCTTACTTGAGCCATTTTGGTTGAAATTGCGTCCCAAAACCTTTTACCTGCTCTTTTCTTGTAATCTCAAGCATTAGGCACCTATAACTAAGTGATAATGACATGTTTTAACCAGTTATGAGTTCAATAGACAAGAAATATAGAAAATAGGCATCATAGAAGCCAAAATGGCCTTACTTGAGCCATTTTGGTATAAATTGCGTCCCAAAACCTCTTACTTGCTATTTTCTTGTAATTTCAAGCATTAGGCACCTATAACTAAGTGATAATGACATGTTTTAACTAGTTAGGAGTTCAATAGACAAGAAATATAGAAAATAGACATCATAGAAGCCAAAAAGGCCTTACTTGAGCCATTTTGGTTGAAATTGCGTCCCAAAACCTCTTACCTGCTCTTTTCTTTTAATCTCAAGAATTAGACACCTATAACTAAGTGATATTGACATGTTTTAACTAGTTATGAGTTTAATAGACAAGAAATATAGAAAATAGGCATCATAGAAGCTAAAATGGCCTTACTTGAGCCATTTTGGTTGAAATTGCGTCCCAAAACCTCTTACTTGCTCTTTTCTTGTAATCTAAAGCATTAGGCATCTATAACTAAGTGATAATGACATGTTTTAACTAGTTATGAGTTCAATAGACAAGAAATATAGAAAATAGGCATCATAGAAGCCAAAATGGCCTTACTTGAGCCATTTTGGTTGAAATTGCGTCCTAAAACCTCTTACTTGCTATTTTCTTGTAATATCAAGAATTAGACACTTATACCTAAGTGATAATGACATGTTTTAACTAGTTATGAGTTCTGTAGACAAGAAATATAGAAAATAGGCATCATAGAAGCCAAAATGGCCTTACGTGAGCCATTTTGGTTGAAATTGCGTCCCAAAACCTCTTACTTGTTATTTTCTTGTAATATCAAGCATTAGAAACCTATAACTAAGTGATAATGACATGTTTTAACTAGTTATGAGTTCGGTACACAAGAATTATAGAAAATAGGCATCATAGAAGCCAAAATGGCCTTACTTGAGCCATTTTGGTTGAAATTGCGTCCCAAAACCTCTTACTTGCTATTTTCTTGTAATCTCAAGAATTAAGAACCTATAACTAAGTGATAATGACATGTTTTAACTAGTTATGAGTTCAATACACAAGAAATATAAAAAATCGACATCATAGAAGCCAAAATAGCCTTACTTGAGCCATTTTGGTTGAAATTGCGTCCCAAAACCTTTTACTTGCTATTTTCTTGTAATCTCAAGCATTAGGCACCTATAACTAAGTTATAATTACATGTTTTAACTAGTTATGAGTTTATTAGACAATAAATATAGAAAATAGGCATCATAGAAGCCAAAATGGCCTTACTTGAGCCATTTTGGTTGAAATTGCGTCCCAAAACCTCTTACTTGCTATTTTCTTGTAATCTCAAGCATTAGGCACCAATAAATAAGTTATAATGACATGTTTTAACTATTTATGAGTTTAATAGATAGAAATATAGAAAATAGGCATCATAGAAGCCAAAATGGCCTTACTTGAGCCATTTTGGTTGAAATTGCGTCCCAAAACCTTTTACCTGCTCTTTTCTTGTAATCTCAAGCATTAGGCACCTATAACTAAATGATAATGACATGTTTTAACCAGTTATGAGTTCAATAGACAAGAAATATAGAAAATAGGCATCATAGAAGCCAAAATGGTCTTACTTGAGCCATTTTGGTTGAAATCGCGTCCCAAAACCTCTTACTTGCTATTTTCTTGTAATTTCAAGCATTAGGCACATATAACTAAGTGATAATGACATGTTATAACTACTTATGAGTTCAATAGACAAGAAATATAGAAAATAGACATCATAGAAGCCAAAATGGCCTTACTTGAGCCATTTTGGTTGAAATTGCGTCCCAAAACCTCTTACTTGCTATTTTCTTGTAATCTCAAGCATTAGGCACCTATAAATAAGTGATAATGACATGTTTTAACTATTTATGAGTTTAATAGACAATAAATATATAAAATAGGCATCATAGAAGCCAAAATGGCCTTACTTGAGCCATTTTGGTTGAAATTGCGTCCCAAAACCTCTTACCTACTCTTTTCTTGTAATCTCAAGAATTAGACACCTATAACTAAGTGATAATGACATGTTTTAACTAGTTATGAGTTCTGCAGACAAGAAATATAGAAAATAGGCATCATAGAAGCTAAAATGGCCTTACTTGAGCCATTTTGGTTGAAATTGCGTCTTAAAACCTCTTACTTGCTATTTTCTTGTAATCTCAAGCATTAGGCACCTATAAATAAGTGATAATGACATGTTTTAACTATTTATGAGTTTAATAGACAAAAAATATAGAAAATAGGCATCATAGAAGCCAAAATGGCCTTACTTGAGCCCTTTTTTGGTTGAAATTGCGTCCCAAAACCTCTTACCTGCTCTTTTCTTGTAATCTCAAGCATTAGGCACCTATAAAAAAGTGATAATGACATATTTTAACCAGTTATGAGTTCAATAGACAAGAAATATAGAAAATAGGCATCATAGAAGCCAAAATGGCCTTACTTGAGCCATTTTGGTTGAAATTGCGTCCTAAAACCTCTTACTTGCTATTTTCTTGTAATCTCAAGAATTAGACACCTATACCTAAGTGATAATGACATGTTTTAACTAGTTATGAGTTCTGTAGACAAGAAATATAGAAAATAGGCATCATAGAAGCCAAAATGGCCTTACGTGAGCCATTTTGGTTGAAATTGCGTCCCAAAACCTCTTACTTGTTATTTTCTTGTAATATCAAGCATTAGACACCTATAACTAAGTGATAATGACATGATTTAACTAGTTATGAGTTTAATAGACAAGAAATATAGAAAATAGGCATCATAGAAGCCAAAATGGCCTTACTTGAGCCATTTTGGTTGAAATTGCGTCCCAAAACCTCTTACTTGCTATTTTCTTGTAATCTCAAGCATTAGGCACCTATAACTAAGTGATAATGACATGTTTTAACTAGTTATGAGTTCAATAGACATGAAATATAGAAAATAGGCATCATAGAAGCCAAAATGGCCTTACTTGAGCCATTTTGGTTGAAATTGCGTCCTAAAACCTATTACTTGCTATTTTCTTGTAATCTCAAGCATTAGACACTAATAACTAAGTGATAATGACATGTTTTAACTAGTTATGAGTTCGGTACACAAGAATTATAGAAAATAGGCATCATAGAAGCCAAAATGGCCTTACTTGAGCCATTTTGGTTGAAATTGCGTCCCAAAACCTCTTACTTGCTATTTTCTTGTAATCTCAAGCATTAAGAACCTATAACTAAGTGATAATGACATGTTTTAACTAGTTATGAGTTCAATACACAAGAAATATAAAAAATCGACATCATAGAAGCCAAAATAGCCTTACTTGAGCCATTTTGGTTGAAATTGCGTCCCAAAACCTTTTACTTGCTATTTTCTTGTAATCTCAAGCATTAGGCACCTATAACTAATTTATAATTACACGTTTTAACTAGTTATGAGTTTATTAGACAATAAATATAGAAAATAGGCATCATAGAAGCCAAAATGACCTTACTTGAGCCATTTTGGTTGAAATTGCGTCCCAAAACCTCTTACTTGCTATTTTCTTGTAATCTCAAGCATTAGGCACCTATAAATAAGTTATAATGACATGTTTTAACTATTTATGAGTTTAATAGATAGAAATATAGAAAATAGGCATCATAGAAGCCAAAATGACCTTACTTGAGCCATTTTGGTTGAAATTGCGTCCCAAAACCTTTTACCTGCTCTTTTCTTGTAATCTCAAGCATTAGGCACCTATAACTAAATGATAATGACATGTTTTAACCAGTTATGAGTTCAATAGACAAGAAATATAGAAAATAGGCATCATAGAAGCCAAAATGGTCTTACTTGAGCCATTTTGGTTGAAATCGCGTCCCAAAACCTCTTACTTGCTATTTTCTTGTAATTTCAAGCATTAGGCACATATAACTAAGTGATAATGACATGTTATAACTACTTATGAGTTCAATAGACAAGAAATATAGAAAATAGACATCATAGAAGCCAAAATGGCCTTACTTGAGCCATTTTGGTTGAAATTGCGTCCCAAAACCTCTTACTTGCTATTTTCTTGTAATCTCAAGCATTAGGCACCTATAAATAAGTGATAATGACATGTTTTAACTATTTATGAGTTTAATAGACAAGAAATATAGAAAATAGGCATCATAGAAGCCAAAATGGCCTTACTTGAGCCATTTTGGTTGAAATTGCGTCCCAAAACCTCTTACCTACTCTTTTCTTGTAATCTCAAGAATTAGACACCTATAACTAAGTGATAATGACATGTTTTAACTAGTTATGAGTTCTGCAGACAAGAAATATAGAAAATAGGCATCATAGAAGCTAAAATGGCCTTACTTGAGCCATTTTGGTTGAAATTGCGTCTTAAAACCTCTTACTTGCTATTTTCTTGTAATCTCAAGCATTAGGCACCTATAAATAAGTGATAATGACATGTTTTAACTATTTATGAGTTTAATAGACAAAAAATATAGAAAATAGGCATCATAGAAGCCAAAATGGCCTTACTTGAGCCCTTTTTTGGTTGAAATTGCGTCCCAAAACCTCTTACCTGCTCTTTTCTTGTAATCTCAAGCATTAGGCACCTATAACAAAGTGATAATGACATATTTTAACCAGTTATGAGTTCAATAGACAAGAAATATAGAAAATAGGCATCATAGAAGCCAAAATGGCCTCACTTGAGCCATTTTGGTTGAAATTGCGTCCTAAAACCTCTTACTTGCTATTTTCTTGTAATCTCAAGAATTAGACACCTATACCTAAGTGATAATGACATGTTTTAACTAGTTATGAGTTCTGTAGACAAGAAATATAGAAAATAGGCATCATAGAAGCCAAAATGGCCTTACGTGAGCCATTTTGGTTGAAATTGCGTCCCAAAACCTCTTACTTGTTATTTTCTTGTAATATCAAGCATTAGACACCTATAACTAAGTGATAATGACATATTTTAACTAGTTATGAGTTCTGTAGACAAGAAATATAGAAAATAGGCATCATAGAAGCCAAAATGGCCTTACTTGAGCCATTTTGGTTGAAATTGCGTCTTAAAACCTCTTACTTGCTATTCTCTTGTAATCTAAAGCATTAGGAACCTATAAATAAGTGATAATGATATGTTTTAACTATTTATGAGTTAAATAGACAAGAAATATAGAAAATAGGCATCATAGAAGCCAAAATGGCCTTACTTGAGCCATTTTGGTTGAAATTGCGTCCCAAAACCTCTTACCTGCTCTTTTTTTGTAATCTCAAGCATTAGGCACCTATAACAAAGTGATAATGACATGTTTTAACCAGTTATGAGTTCAATAGACAAGAAATATAGAAATTAGGCATCATAGAAGCCAAAATGGCCTTACTTGAGCCATTTTGGTTGAAATTGCGTCCCAAAACCTCTTACTTGCTATTTTCTTGTAATATCAAGCATTAGACACCTATAACTAAGTGATAATGACATGTTTTAACCAGTTATGAGTTCTGTAGACAAGAAATATAGAAAATAGGCATCATAGAAGCCAAAATGGCCTTACTTGAGCCATTTTGGTTGAAATTGCGTCCCAAAACCTCTTACTTGCTCTTTTCTTGTAATCTCAAGAATTAGGCAACTATAAATAAGTGATAATGACATGTTTTAACTTTTTATGAGTTCAATAGACAAGAAATATAGAAAATAGGCATCATAGAAGCTAAAATGGCCTTACTTGAGCCATTTTGGTTGAAATTGCGTCCCAAAACCTCTTACTTGCTATTTTCTTGTAATATCAAGGATTAGACACCTATAACTAAGTGATAATGACATTTTTTAACTATTTATGAGTTCTGTAGACAAGAAATATAGAAAATAGGCATCATAGAAGCCAAAATGGCCTTACTTGAGCCATTGTGGTTGAAATTGCGTCCCAAAACCTCTTACTTGCTATTTTCTTGTAATCTCAAGCATTAGGCACCTATAACTAAGTGATAATGACATTTTCTAACTAGTTATGAGTTCAATAGACAAGAAATATAGAAAATAGGCACCATAGAAGCCAAAATGGCCTTACTTGAGCCATTTTGGTTGAAACTGCGTCCCAAAACCTCTTACTTGCTATTTTCTTGTAATCTCAAGCATTAGACACCTATAACTAAGTGATAATGACATGTTTTAACTAGTTATGAGTTCTGCAGACAAGAAATATAGAAAATAGGCATCATAGAAGCCAAAATGGCCTTACTTGAGCCATTTTGGTTGAAATTACGTCTTAAACCCTCTTACTTGCTATTTGCTTGTAATCTCATGCATTAGACACCTATAACTAAGTGATAATGACATGGTTTAACTAGTTATGAGTTCAGTAGACAAGAATTATGGTAGATAGGTGAAGGTTCAATGGGCACTCAAGAGGGGGGGGGGGTGAATTGAGTGTTAAGTAATCGTTGGCTAATTTTGCTTCTTTTCGGATTATGTGTGAGGAACCAGTTGTGCTGGTTCCCGTACGCAGCGGAATATAAATAAGCAGTAAAGAAGACAACAAATTTAACGAGGTTCAGCCAACTCGGGCCTACGTCCTCCTATCCTAAGTTCTTTATTAATCTACTCCGAAAAACAAAGACAAGGAACACTCTGCTGTTCCCTACTCCGGGAACCAGCAAACCCCACACTCTACTCCGAGTGTGCTCTCGACTTACACTCGTAAGCCCAATGTGTTTGAACTCACAAACACTCACCCAGCCTTTAACCCCTTTGTTAAAGACTCAATACAAGAATCAAGAACTCCCCTTTGATCTCACTTCTACGAAGCTAATTAAGAGAAAAAGTTTAAGTACTAGAATGCTCTTGTATATGACTTGATGAATGGGATTAGTGCTTAAGTATATGCTCTCAAATAATTGCTCCTTTAATTTCTGGAGAGGCACACGAAATATGTGAAATAAGATGAGTTTATATAAGCTTAGATTCCTAAAACCTAGTTTCCTTAAATCACACAATCTTAGAGAATAAGATATAATGTAATTTTAGGAAAGTTTTTATCTTATTTGATTTAATCACAAAGATAGAATCAATTAAGATAAATACTCCTAGATTTTAGGTAACCAAGAATATTTCATCTTATTTCCAGCTGCACAAAATATTTTCAAGATAATCTTTTCGAAAAAATCTTTTTGTAAAATCTTTTTCCAAAACGGCAGCTCGAATACAGTGAACCTGGTTCCCCGACCTGGTTCCCTGAATTGAAACATGTTATGAAACCTGTTCCAACTTTGTACCAGATTTCATATCATACTTCAATATATTTTTAAGCACTTATATAACCCAAACATGCAAGCATACTACGGAGCATATTACATGAAAACCTAGATAACATATTAAAGCATAAATCGTCTTTTCTTCATGTAATCTTCAAGACTTGAATCTTCCTTGAATACTTCTATTATGAGCAAACAATCTTTCTTCGAAATATCTTCGAAAGGCTTCTATGCTCCAAGTCTTGGAATCAACTTATATTCTGCACAATCAATAAGGTTAATGCACAATATAAAGTAAGTGACTGCTGTACCACGTAGCAACCATGGAAACAGTACATACTGGTTCCCTACCAGTACATAACACTTTTATCATATAACTGTTCCCTGTATAAAGACAAGTTAGTTCAATAAGAAAACTCATGTAAGTAATAACTTGTCTGGGGAAACAGTGTTCTATGTTAGCTGGTTCCCCCAACTGTATCGAACACTTTCAAGGACCTGTTTCCCTTAGCTGTTTGTCATCATTCAAAACTATCAATCAAAACCTAAGGGACTCAACAAATTCCCCCTTTTTGATGATGACAAACTTTTGAAGTTCCTGAACCTGTGGACATGCTCAAAAGGAAAACCGTCAAAAACTTCAAGGACTCAAGACTCTTTGGAACAAGTCAGTTAGGCCAACTGGTTCCCTAAACAGAAAATAGAAAATACGAAATAAAAAGACTCAAACTGACTCAATCTAAACTAGCTAAACCTTAGGCTTCAACTTCAGACTACTTCCCCCTTTTGGCATCATTAAAAAGTATCCACAAGTAAAAGCAATGTGCACAAGTTAATGTGCTTATCCATACAATGGCATCAACCACCATTCAAGCATTATGCTGCAAAAGAGATTAGTCAAACAGTTCATACCATAGCAGAGTTAGTAGTTCATACAAGCCAACAAAGTTCAACCAAAGAAGCCCAAATCCATCCAAAAAGAAAGTTCATGGAATGGAGAGAAGTAGACAGACCAACAAAATCAGTTATTTTAGAATAAACATGAGGGTGAGGAAACAAGAACAGAAACAGCATCACTCCTCATCATCATTCTCGTTCCCTTCCTCCTCCTCGAACTTTGCAACATCTTCTGCATCATTATCTGGTTCCTCTTCATCCCACTCAACCTTGTCATCATGCTCTACTTGAACCAATCGCATTATCTTACTAAGCATATTCTCATGGTTCTTCAATCTGTTTCAGAACCACTTCCTGACCTGCTGGTTCCTCTATTTTTTTTTTTTTTTTTTTTTTTTTTTTTTTTTTTTTTGTTTAAAGAAAGCATGAGAGATATGTACAGATTCAGAATGTTCTCCTTGTTGCATAACGAGTGCAAAACTGTTCTCCTTGTTGCATAACGAGTGCAAAACTAGCATCACATCAATCAAGCAAAGAGGTTCTTGCTGGTACCCTTTTTCTCTTGGTTCCTGGAACAGCGTCAATGGACTGTTCCTCCTGCACCTTCTCAGTGAACTTCTTTAATTGAGTTACTCTACTTCGTACCATGGTCTTAGCAGTGGGTGTCTCCCAACAACCTCTATTTCATCCTTTTCACTTTGACTTTTCTGAATTTCCTCCAACTTCGGGCTTAAGGACATTTATGCTTCCTTCTGATGTTCCCCCTGAGACTGAGCTGGTTCCTTGAGTGAACAGTAACCAAATGAACAATGATGAATTTAAAGCATACGAGAGAGAGAAAGAGAATTTCGAGTGATGATGATTGATGATCTGCACAAAGGGTTAGTGTATATTTTTAACAATGAAGCACAAAGAGAGAAGAAGGAAAGAAAAGAGTTAGTTGAGCCAATAAAAAGCAACTGTAAAGGATATTTTTAAATTGAAATCAAAAATTTGGTAATTATCTTTTACCATAATTATCTCAACCAACTATAAATAAGGCATATGATATGTTTGCCTTTTATATGGGATTAAATAACTGAAATAAGATAAATTCCTTCCAAAAGGAAATATCTTATAGTAATCTTCCGAAAATAAAAGATATTATCGGATGACATATCAGAGCTGGTCTGCTGTTTCCCTTTGCTGGTACCTGTATAGAACCATGTCACGCTGTTTCTGGCAATTCAGCCTGATTTCACCTGTTTCTTACAACAATGATTCTCAATCCTTTTGAGATTTTGAACCATCTACACAACACTTGAAAGATATCAACATAAGTATGTACACACACTATACAAGAGAATACCATTCTAACCAATCATTGAAGGAAGTAATTGAAGCCAATACCTAAAATCTAACTAGACCTAAAAGGACTCTTAACCTACAAAAAGACTCTCTACACAAAGGCTTTGTGAAGATATCAGCAATTTGATCTTCACTTTTACAAAACAACATCTCCACCAATCCTTTTTCCACATTGTCTCTTAAAAAATGGTGTCTTATTTCAATGTGTTTTGTCTTGGAGTGTTGCACAGGATTCTTTGAAATATTGATTGCACTAGTGTTATCACAGAAAATAGGAACACTTTTATAAATAACACCAAAATCTTTCAGCTGGTTCCTTATCCACAGTAGCTGGGAACAGCATGAAGCTGCAGCTATATATTCAGACTCTGCCGTGGATAGGGCCACTGAATTTTGCTTTTTAGAACCCCATGAAATTAGACAAGAGCCAAGAAAGTGTGCCATACCTGATGTGCTCTTTCTATCAACTAAGAAACCAGCATAATCTGCATCTGTGTATCCAATAAGATCAATGGTACTGCCTTTGGGGTACCACAATCACAGATTTGCTGTTCCTACAAGATACCTAAGTATCCTTCTAACAGCCTTCAAGTGAGATTCCTTTGGATTGCTTTGAAACCTAGCACACAAACCAACAGAAAACACAATGTCAGGTCTACTAGCTGTTAGGTAAAGTAGAGAACCTATCATTCCTCTATAAAGAGAAGCTTCAACATCTTTTCCCTTAAGATCAGCATCTAATTTTGTAGATGGGGGAACAGGTGTATCATAAGCTTTGCTGTTCTCCATGCCGAATTTTTTCAGCAACTCTTTTAAGTACTTTTGTTGATGGATCATTATTCCATCATCCATTTGCTTAATCTGCAGCCCTAGGAAGAATCCTAGTTCTCCCATCATGCTCATTTCAAATTCACTCTGCATAAGATTAGCAAATTCATCACATAAAACCTGATTAGTAGCACCAAATAAAATATCATCAACATAAATTTGTACTACAATCAAGTGTTTCCCCCTGGTTCTTATGAACAAGGTCTTGTCTATTGTTCCCCTCTTGTAATCATTTGCCATCAAGAAATTGGACAATCTTTCATACCAAGCCCTCGGAGCTTGTTTCAATCCATATAATGCTTTGTCCAACTTGTACACATGTTGGGGGAACAGTGCATCTTCAAAACCAGGTGGCTGCTCCACATATACTTCTTCCTTTAAATATCCATTGAGGAAGGCAGTCTTTACATCCATCTGAAACAGCTTAAAATTCATGTGAGCAGCATAAGCAATTAAAATCCTAATAGCCTCTAGCCTAGCTACTGGTGCAAACGTCTCATCATAGTCAATTCCTTCTTGTTGATTGTACCCTTGCACCACTAGCCTTGCTTTGTTTCTGACTATAGTACCAAGGTCATCTAACTTGTTTCTAAAGACCCATCTAGTGCCAATGACTGATCTTTCCTTGGGACGGGGAACCAGGTGCCAAACCTGGTTCCTCTGAAACTGATTTAACTCATCTTGCATAGATAGTACCCAATCAGGATCAGTCAATGCCATTTTATAGTCAGTAGGCTCTACATTAGACAGGAAAGAATAGAAAGCACAAAAGTTTTGAAAAACATTTGTTCTCGTTTGAATCCCCTTATTTATATCACTAATTATTTGATCAGTGGGATGAGAAGATTGATATCTATAACTTTTAAAATTAAGACTGTTTTGTGCTTTCTCATTAAGTTGGGAACCAGCATGTTCATGGATCTCTCCTTCTTCTGAGGAGCCAGGAGGATTCACATTCATGTTGTTTCCTCTATCATTACTTACCTCAGGTTCAGGGGTGGTACCTTCTTCTGTTCCCCCTGAGCTCATTACCTGTCTATTATTTGAGGAACCATCAGGACTTGGTTCCCCTTCAGAGTCCTCATTATCTTCATTTTCTTCTCTAGGCACTTCATCATTATCATCTGGTGGAGTATTTGGTAGGCCTAGATCTGCTTGCACTTCATCCGTGGGACCAGTATACTGGTTCCCCGTGAAATCCATCAATCCAATCACTTCATCAGGTTGTACCTGCGCAATCTCAGAAGACATGTTAAATTCATCAAAAATGACATGGACACTCTCCTCAACACGAAGAGTCCTTTTATTAAAGACTCTATATGCTTTGCTGTGAGAAGAGTATCCAAGGAAGATTCCCTCATCACTTCTAGGATCAAATTTATCAAGCTGGTCCTTCCCATTATTATGCACATAGCATTTACATCCAAAGACACGAAAGTATGTGATGTTGGGCTTTCGACCTTTAAGAAGTTCATAGGGAGTCTTATTTAACTTTGGTCTAATGAGACCTCTATTCAATATATAGCAAGCAGTGTCAACAGCTTCTCCCCAAAAACTCTTTGGGAGACCACTCTCAATGAGCATCGTCCTCGCCATCTCCTCAAGAGTTCTATTCTTCCTTTCTACAACACCATTTTGTTGAGGTGTTCTAGGGGCTGAGAAGTTGTGATTAACTCCATGTTCCCTACAATAATCAATAAAGTTAGCATTTTCAAATTCAGTACCATGGTCTGATCTTACCGAGACCAGCTTGTGGGTGAGCTGGTTCTCCACTTGTTTCACCAATGTTACCCATTCTTCAAACGTTTCATCCTTTGTGTGTAACATCATTACCCAAGTGTACCTGGAATAATCATCAACCATAACACAGACATATCTATGACCTCTTCGACTTTGTACTCTCATGGGACCACACAAATCAATGTGTACAAGTTCGAAGGGTCTGTTGGTACTCAAAACAGTTTTAGACTTAAAAGAATTTTTGACCTGTTTCCCCCTTACACAATCAGAACAAACTTTATCAGCTTCATACTTAATGTTAGGAAGGCCTACAACTAAGTCACGTGTTTTAAGTTTGTTTAGAAGTGTTAGGCTAGCATGTCCAAACCTCTTATGCCAAATCCATTGATTATTGTCAGAAACAGCTCTCAAACAGATGGACTTGTCTTGAGGGATTTTATCTAAGAAGGTAATGTAAACATCATGCTTCCTGGTTCCCTCACATACAAGTTCTCCTGTTTGTGAGTTAACTATGTGACATAGGTTGGCTTGAAACTCAACTATATTACCTTTGTCACATAATTGAGAAATACTCAAGAGATTATGTTGCAAGCCTTCAACATAATAAACATCATCTATTGCGTTAGAAAGTGTCTTACCAACCTTACCTAAACCAGTGATGGTTCCCTTGCTGTTATCCCCAAAGGTGACACTTCCTCCATCAAAGGCCACTAGTGAAAGGAATTGATCTTTATCCCCGGACATGTGTCTTGAGCAACCACTGTCCAAATACCAATAGGTATCTCCCTTCACTCTAGCCTGCAAGAGCAAATCAAACATTAGTTTTAGGAACCCAAACATACTTGGGTCCCTTTTCAACAACATTAACATCTTGTTGATCCTTTCTTCTCCACACATATTTTACACCCTTGCTGTTCTTATTAGCACTAATTTTCTTAGCTGGACATTCATGTATCTTATGTCCATTTTTACCACAATGAAAACACACATGCATCTCTTTAGTCATGACATACTTGCCTCGTTGATATTCTTTGATCCAGGTGGTTTCTCTGGGAGACCAGTTAGTCCTGGTTCTCTGTCTAGTATAACCAAGACCAACTTTTCCTCTGTTTCCTTTTGAAGAAGTCAGGTAATTTAAGGATTCTTGAGCATTCAATAATTTGTCCACATGTCTATGACTATCATTAAGTTCTTTTTCTCTGGTTTCAAGTGTTTTAGTTAACAATTCGTTTTTCTCTTTAAGAAAATCAAAGTTACTTTTTAAAGCTTCGAATTGTAGATTAAGCTTTGAAACCATAGAGTCAATAGACATGTCAACAACCACTGGTTGCTTGTCCTTTTTCAGTTGATTGATTTCCGCATGCAAATCACAAATATTACTTTCATACTTATCAATCGTATTACTGACATCTACACTGGTACCTGTAGGGGAAACAGTGAACTGTGCAGCTTTAAGTGAAGCAATTTCCTTGTGAGAGTTTTCCAGGTTGTAAGCCAATGTTTCAAAGGCCTTCAACAAGGAAGTTCTAGTACACGAATTTGCTTTACTTATAGCTACTGAAAAATCAAGAGTATCACTAGTGGTTGATAAGTCTCTAGGGAACCAGGAGGTCAGATCCTCTTCACCATCAATTGGTTCAAACGATCTTTCCTTTTCTAGTTCCACTTTACACTTGTCCAATTCAACCTCTAGTTCTGCTACTTGATTTTTTAGTTCATAACAGACTCCTTCTAGATGATCACAACTAGCAATAGCAATATTACATTCACCACGTTTTTCTTTTAATTCTCTTTTGCAAGTTATGTATGTTTCACTTAGTTTATAGCATTCATCTAGTAAGGAATCAATACAAGCAAGCATATTTTCTCTATCATATTCATGCATATCTTCTCTAATTTGCTCTAAGCTTACCTTGCGTTCATGTAGTACATCCTTCTTTGCCATAAAGCATTTGTTGAATGTACTGGTTCCCCCTCTGGTTCCTGGACCAGTGCTGTTTTCCTTGATGTTTGTAAAGGCAGTTAGGCAAACATCTGAGTTGGGTGATCCTTCTTCTTCATCTGACCCTGAGTCAGAGTCTCCCCACATGGAAGCTATCATGGCATTCTTGTATGCTTGTTTATCTCCGGATTTAGACTGTTTGTCATTCCACTTAGGACAATCTTGAATAAGATGTCCTTTTTCTCCACACTTGAAACATCCTGTAGAAGAAGAATTAGAGTTAGATTTTTTATAGTTTTTAAAATGCTTACCTTTGAAATTCTTTCTTTGATCTCGAAGAGATCTCTCAAATCTTTTTGCAATCATGCTAATTTCATCTTCATCATCTTCTACTGTTCCCTTAAGCGCCATGCCTCTTGCTGGTTCCTTCTCAGACTTAGAGTCAATCAGCATCTCATGAGTCATAAGGGAACCAATCAGCTGTTCCAGAGACAAGGTAGACAGATCCTTTGCTTCATATACTGCTGTTACCTTGGCTGTCCATGCATCTGTTAAACTACGCAATAATTTTCTCACAAGATCCTCGTCAGATAAATTTTTACCAAGAGATCTAAGATCATTTACAATAGTCATAAACCTACGAAAGCAGTCATTGATTTTTTTCATTTTTATTCATGGCAAACAATTCATATTTAGACATGATTAAATCAATTTTAGACCGTTTTACCTCGCTGGTTCCCTCAAACGCAAGTTCAAGGGTGTCCCATATCTCCTTAGCGCTACTACAGCCAGAGATACGATTTGTTTCGGTCTCACCTATTGCTTGTTGTAGTATTGACATTGCCTTAGCATTCTTTTCCAGCAACTTGTAATCAGCAATGACCAATTCGCTATCCTTCTTGGGAACCTGGTTCCCCTCCACATCTGTCTTGAGAATGATATTAGGACCATTTTTAACTACGAGCCAGCATTCATAATCAATACCCATGATAACATTCTGGATCCTGTTCTTCCACCAAGCATAATTATTTCCATTAAACTTGGGTGACTTGTTGTCATAACCGATTGCACTTAATTCTTGAGTACTCATTCTTAACTCCTCTAGATGTTACTCTTTCGAGAAGCTTAGGCTCTGATACCAATTGAAGGTTCAATGGGCACTCAAGAGGGGGGGGGGGTGAATTGAGTGTTAAGTAATCGTTGGCTAATTTTGCTTCTTTTCGGATTATGTGTGAGGAACCAGTTGTGCTGGTTCCCGTACGCAGCGGAATATAAATAAGCAGTAAAGAAGACAACAAATTTAACGAGGTTCAGCCAACTCGGGCCTACGTCCTCCTATCCTAAGTTCTTTATTAATCTACTCCGAAAAACAAAGACAAGGAACACTCTGCTGTTCCCTACTCCGGGAACCAGCAAACCCCACACTCTACTCCGAGTGTGCTCTCGACTTACACTCGTAAGCCCAATGTGTTTGAACTCACAAACACTCACCCAGCCTTTAACCCCTTTGTTAAAGACTCAATACAAGAATCAAGAACTCCCCTTTGATCTCACTTCTACGAAGCTAATTAAGAGAAAAAGTTTAAGTACTAGAATGCTCTTGTATATGACTTGATGAATGGGATTAGTGCTTAAGTATATGCTCTCAAATAATTGCTCCTTTAATTTCTGGAGAGGCACACGAAATATGTGAAATAAGATGAGTTTATATAAGCTTAGATTCCTAAAACCTAGTTTCCTTAAATCACACAATCTTAGAGAATAAGATATAATGTAATTTTAGGAAAGTTTTTATCTTATTTGATTTAATCACAAAGATAGAATCAATTAAGATAAATACTCCTAGATTTTAGGTAACCAAGAATATTTCATCTTATTTCCAGCTGCACAAAATATTTTCAAGATAATCTTTTCGAAAAAATCTTTTTGTAAAATCTTTTTCCAAAACGGCAGCTCGAATACAGTGAACCTGGTTCCCCGACCTGGTTCCCTGAATTGAAACATGTTATGAAACCTGTTCCAACTTTGTACCAGATTTCATATCATACTTCAATATATTTTTAAACACTTATATAACCCAAACATGCAAGCATACTACGGAGCATATTACATGAAAACCTAGATAACATATTAAAGCATAAATCGTCTTTTCTTCATGTAATCTTCAAGACTTGAATCTTCCTTGAATACTTCTATTATGAGCAAACAATCTTTCTTCGAAATATCTTCGAAAGGCTTCTATGCTCCAAGTCTTGGAATCAACTTATATTCTGCACAATCAATAAGGTTAATGCACAATATAAAGTAAGTGACTGCTGTACCACGTAGCAACCATGGAAACAGTACATACTGGTTCCCTACCAGTACATAACACTTTTATCATATAACTGTTCCCTGTATAAAGACAAGTTAGTTCAATAAGAAAACTCATGTAAGTAATAACTTGTCTGGGGAAACAGTGTTCTATGTTAGCTGGTTCCCCCAACTGTATCGAACACTTTCAAGGACCTGTTTCCCTTAGCTGTTTGTCATCATTCAAAACTATCAATCAAAACCTAAGGGACTCAACAATAGGCATCATAGAAGCCAAAATGGCCTTCCTTGGGCTATTTTGATCGAAAATGCGACCTAAACCCTCATATTGCTATTAGTGGTGTAATTTCATTCCTTAGTCACATATAACTAAGTAATAATGTCATGTTATTATTATGAGTAAGCTAAGTATGAGTTCACTTACGTTTTATGTATTTTTCCAAGTTTTGTTCGGGTCATTCCTACTAACTAACCCCAATTATTATTAATTCACTTCTACAAACTCACGTTTTGTGTATTCTAAGTTTTGCAAGGGGCAAACGGGACAGCCATACATGAGCGAGGAGCTCCATATAATTCGAGAGATGTTGGCGACCTACATCACATTTAATTTGTAAATATCGTTTACTAGCTATTTTAATTATATTACTAATTTAATTATGTACATACTATACGTTATTATAACTAATTAAAATTGTTTGTACATAGGTAACATGAAACATTTTTCATATATATATCATCTCTTGCGATTGTTATTATTATTTATGTTTAAGTTGTTATTAATAATACTAATTATTGTTACTTTTGTCATAATAATTATTATTATAATTACTATTATAATATTAATAATAATTATTATTAATATTAGTATTATAATAATAATAATTATTAATATTAATATTAATATTAATATTAATATTATAACAATATTAATTCACATTATTAATATTAATATTACAATATTAATAATATTGTAGGAAAAAAAAAAAACAGATCAATGGCAACGGTTAACCGTTGCCAATATATTAAAAAAAAAATGGCGCCAATGTGAAAAAAAAAAAAAAACAAAAACAGCTAAATGGCAACGGTTAACCGTTGCCAATATTAAAAAAAAAAAAAAATGGTGGGCAATGTAATTGGCAACGGTTAACCGTTGCCAATTGAGCTGAGTTGGCAACGGTTTTGAACCGTTGCCAATTGCTTTGGTTTTTGGCAACCCTCAAATACGCAACAGTTCAAAACCGTTGCCATTGGGGGGGTTTGAACCGTTGCCAATTTGCTCTTTTCGTGTAGTGGCAGGAAAATAATGTAAACGAAAAACGTGGGCAAGATCAAGCACAACATCAACAAGAATCAGGAGAACTGCAACAACCACAAGGAAAGCAGCAACAAAAAGAACATCAAAATGGTGGAGAGCAACAAAAACAAGAGAAAAAAGTCCCATCAAATGTACAGGTACAATTTATATGTATTTTTTGATATAATGTACTTAATTTTACATGTTATGTTCATCTTAATAAAATCTTATGTTCATCTTAGTTCAAAACAATGTTCATTTTGATATAGCATTATTTTCGATACGATTTTTTGGTAATATTTTCACTCTTAATGTATATGTTCTTTTGAATTTAAATCAATGTTCTTAAATTTTTATCAAATGCTCTTTTTGTCATTAAATTATGTTCTTTTTATACATAATAGGGATGCATTTCAATAATGGTTTAATGTGTTGGGTTTCGTAGAGTCCGACTCTATGCGGAAGAGAAACCCGCCCAAGACCCGCCCACTAATTTAGGCAACTAAGCATGCAATCACTAATTAAACAACTAATTAAAGAGAAAAAGAAAAGACATTCTTACCCTTGACGCGTGCTTCGCTCGTAAACCGAGCTCTTACTTGAACCCCGCAAATGCAAGGTCTCCGACGGTCGTACCCACGAACCCGACCCAATCGGTCCATGTCTCGAAGGTTAGTCGAGACCCGACCAAGAAAACTAGAGTTTTACGAACTTAGGGTTTTCTCACTTATCCAAGGAGATGCCCTTTTTGCTCAACTCAAGTGTTCTTCCCAAATGCCAAAATCTTGGTATTTATAGGGAATTGAACCTTGAATTCCCCATTCATGATCAATGAGGGAGAATATCATTTTGTGCAAATAAATCACAAAGCAACAAGTGGCATGAGGAAGAAGAGGGAAAATGAGGACCACCCCAAGGGGGGGACCAACTCATTTTCCCTTCTAACTAACCAACCAAAGAGGGGGGGGGGACTATTTGCAATTCCTCCCCTTAAGCCAACAAGCATACGGTCCCCATGGATATGTGGCTGGCTGGCAGCCTGCCTTGGCTGCCAAGGCTGCCAGCGGGCGCCTAGCACCAAGGCTGGGCAGCCTGGCCAGCCACCAAGCCCATCGCATCCCTTTGCCAAGGCATGTGTGATGCTAGCGAGCCACGCATGCCTGGCGCTGCTGCCCCTATACTCGCACGCTGGGCGCAGCGATGCTAGGCATAGCACACGCACAACCTGCGTGGTGCTTGGTGCCTAGCACTCGCACACGCAAGTTGTGCTAGCGCTTGGTGCCTAGCAACCGCAAGCACCCAGCGATACTAGCATGCACAGGCACACACCCATCGAGCTGCGATGGTGCTGCAATGCTAGCACGCACATACTCGCAGGCTGGGCGCAGTGATGCTAGGCATAGCACACGCACAGCCTGCGTGGTGCTTGGTGCCTAGCACTCGCACACGCAAGTTGTGCTAGCGCTTGGTGCCTAGCAACCGCAAGCACCCAGCGATACTAGCATGCACAGGCACGCACCCATCGAGCTGCGATGGTGCTGCAATGCTAGCACGCACACTAGCATGGCCAGCGATGGTGCATGGCTGCGATTCCCAGCACGCACATGCACACGAACGTTAGCCTGGCCAGCGATGGTGCATGGCTGCGATGCTGGGCACGAGCATGCCCAGCAAGCCCGCATTGCTGCGAGGCTTGCGATGGCTGCTGAGCCTTGCTGAGCGCCAGCGCCCTGTTAGCCAGCAAGGCCTGGCCTTGCAATGGTTGTTGGGCTGGTTGTGCGCCAGCGCCTAGCAAGCCAGCAAGGCCTAGCCTTGCGATGGCTTCTAGGCAACATGGGCATCAGCGCTTAGCACGCTAGCAAGGGCCAACCTTGCATTGCGTGCTAGGCTTGCGATGATGCATTGGCTTGAGTTATCCTAGCCCTCGCATGGCTAGGCCAAGTGCGAGGCTACGGTCTAACTTGAACTGATATTGATTGATTTGACGTCTCGTTGAATTCTAAATTCGTTTTGACTTGCGACGTTCGGTCTCGACGCCCTAGGCTCGATATCCGACGTCTTTGTTCGTAAAACTCTGACGACTTATTAAATCCCCTGGATTGATTTGTCGTCTCGGATCGGTTGTTCGATTGGGTTCGACCCGAAGGGTTCAGTCAAGATTAAGCTGTGACATCACTGTCACTGATCGGAAGCGGCCTCCACCTAGGCATTCCAATCACTTGACCTTACTGAAGAATCAGCTCTCTGATAATTCTGAACCCTCTATCGGAATAATACACTTGTTGGAAGGACACCATTCCTTTCAATCTCCCACTTGTCCTTCCGGATAAGTGTGCAATTTGTGTATATCCCTTTTCCTATGTCTCTTAATGCCTGTTCATGAACTATAAGGTAAGATCCTTCATCATCCTTATTACGTCCAGAAGTGTTTCTCGATTCCCGAGTTTGACTGTCAATAAACAGATGATTTCTAAAATCCATCTGAGCACGGCCATGCATTTTCACAGTCTCGTTCTTCGAGAGGCCTTGTAAACAACAAAGACATGTTCCCTACTGTTAATAAGGGGACATTCCCAGTCTTGTACTTGTAAGCTTCTCTTACTAAGAGGACCTAGTCGCCTGAGTGTTGCCGTTTTAATCCCCAGTTACGGCAGACGTTTGACAACATCAAAACGGCTAGTACTCAAACAAGAGAACTTGCAATACTCATGGTCAAGGAAAAAGGTTCCGATAGCTATAATGAGAAATATACTTATGACGATTCGATATCTATTAAAGTATTCTCATAGGTCTATCCGGTACAGTTCTAAACTGGTACCCGTGCAAATGATTTACGACTATCATGTCCTTGTAGCACAAGAAGCGGTGCTATAAACCATACTACACACTAATCTCAAGCGGTCATTAATCGTCCATAGTTTAAAAGACCTCGATTAGGGATTATTTTCGACTAAAATATTCAATGTTCACTTAACAGGTGTTTCTTTATCCAAGACATGGTCTTAATACCCTATTTTGAATATTCCCATAAATCGAAAATGAATGGTTCACCATAATCATAAATTTGCATAAAATTTAATTGCTCCAAAATGAATGGTTCACCATAGTGTTTTACATTAAGACATCCAGATTTAATTAAAACATCTATACAGGGAAATCAAAGCCAATTTCCAATGTGCTTGATTCCCATTGCCTCAATGTGCTTTTTGTGCTTCACTTGAGGCAAAGGTTTAGTCAGAGGATCGGCTACATTGTCGTCCGTGCCAATCTTACAAATTCTGATTTCACCATCAGATTTCCATTCCCTTATCATGTGAAATCGCCGCTTGACATGTTTGACCTTCTGATGTTCCCTTGGCTCTCTAGCCTGAGCAATAGCTCCATTGTTATCACAGTAGAGATCTATTGGACCCTTAATTGAGGGTACAACACCAAGTTCACCAATGAACTTACGAATCCAAACTGCCTCCTTGGCCGCTTCCGAAGCTGCCAAGTATTCGGCTTCAGTTGTAGAATCTGCAGTGGTGCTCTGCTTAGCACTCTTCCCACTAAACGCTCCTCCATTAAGGTAGAAAATGTACCCCGACTGCGACTTGGAGTCGTCTCTGTCGGTCTGGAAGCTTGCGTTAGTGTAACCTTCAACAACCAACTCATTACAGCCACCATAAACCAGGAATTTATCCTTGTTCCTTTTCAGGTACATCAGGATATTCTTGGTCGCAATCCAATGCGCCTCTCCTGGGTCTGATTGGTATCGGCTCGTAGCACTCAAGGCATACGATACATCCGGCCTAGTACATATCATGGCATACATGATCAATCCAATAAGCGAAGCATATGGAATCTGACTCATTCTCTCTCGCTCATCAGGTGTCTGAGGACACTGTTTCTTGCTAAGAGTTATGCCGTGGGACATGGGTAGGTGCCCTCTTTTGGCCTCTTCCATGTGGAATCGTGCCAGTACCTTATCAATATAAGTACTTTGGCTCAATCTAATCATCTTCTTAGATCTATCTCTATAGATCTTGATCCCTAATATGTACTGTGCCTCTCCCAAGTCCTTCATTGAAAAACACTTTCCCAACCAGCCCTTTACAGACTCTAATAGTTTAGTGTTGTTTCCAATGAGTAATATGTCATCGACATATAGGATTAGGAATGCGATGTCACTCCCACTGACCTTCTTGTAAACACAAGACTCATCTGGATTCTTGACGAAGCCAAACTTGCTGATAGCTTCATCGAATCGCAGATTCCAACTTCTGCTCGCTTGCTTTGTCCATAAATGGACTTCTTAAGCTTGCATACCTTTCAAGCATTGCTTGGATCAATAAAACCTTCCGGCTGTGTCATGTACACAGTTTCTTCCAAAATCCCATTAAGGAAGGCGGTTTTGACATCCATTTGCCATATTTCATAATCGTAATAGGTTTCAATTGCAACTGGAGAAAAGGTTTCATCAAAATCAACTCCGTGAATTTGCCTGTAACCTTTTGCTACCAGTCTAGCTTTGTATACAGATACATTTCCATCTTTGTCTATTTTCAATTTGAAAATCCATTAATAACCGATAGGTGTGTAACCTTCGGGGAAATCGACCAAGTCCTAGACTTGATTTTCAGACATGGAGTCCATCTCGGATTGCATGGCTTCTTGCCATTTAGCAGAGTCGGGGCTCGTCATAGCTTGCTTGTATGTCGCTGGCTCATCACCATCCGTGACTAGGATGTCTTGATCCTCGGTTAAGACAATACCAAGGTATCTGTCTGGTTGAGATCTTGGTCGTTGCGACCTACATAGGGTAATAGGTTGAGCATTTACATTGTCGGTTTGACTCTGACTAATCTCACTAGTTGCTTCCAAAGCACTTTGATTGTCAGTTTTGTCAGGTTGACTTTGTTGCTCGACCTCTCGAACTTCGTCGAGTTCGATTTTCCTCGCACTTGTCATTTTGGAAAGGTGTTCCTTCTCCAAAAAGACACCATCACGAGCAACAAACACTTTGTTCTCGGATTTATTGTAGAAGTAATACCCTTTAGTTTCTTTTGGGTAGCCCACAAAGAAACATTTATCTGATTTTGGGTGAAGTTTGTCAGAAATTAATCTCTTGACATATGCTTCGCAACCCCAAATCTTAAGAAAAGACAACCTAGGAGGTTTCTTCGTCCATAATTCATATGGAGTCTTTTCCACAACTTTTGATGGAGCACGGTTCAGAGTTAGTGTCGCAGTTAAAAGTGCGTGTCCCTAGAAAGAGATAGGAAGTTCACTTAGACCCATCATTGATTGAACCATGTCTAACAAGGTTCGATTCCTACGTTCGGATCCTCCGTTCCATTGTGGAGTTCCGGGAGGTGTCAGCTCTGAAAGAATACCATTTTCTTTCAAGTGATCATCGAATTTATCATGGCTCAAATATTCGCCACCTCGATCCGATCGAAGTGCTTTTATTTTCTTGCCAAGCTGATTTTCAACTTCACTCTGAAATTCTTTGAATTTGTCAAAAGATTCAGATTTGTGTGACATAAGGTAGACATATCCATATCTACTATAGTCGTCGGTGAAGGTAATGAAATATCGATAACCTTGCCTTGCGGGCGTACTCATTGGTCCACATACATCCGTATGTATTAGACCTAATAAGTCGCTTGCCCTTTCTCCCAGCTTTGAGAATGGCTGCTTTATCATCTTGCCTAATAAACATCCTTCGCAATTTTCAAACGACTCCAAGTCGAATGAGTCAAGAGCACCTTCTTGAAGAAGTTTCTTGATGCGTTTGACGTTAATGTGGCCAAGACAACAATGCCACAAGTAGGTTTGATTCGACTCGATGGTCTTAGCCCTTTTGGCGGTATCATTAATGTTATAAACCTGTTTGTCTAGAGAGAGCACATAAAGACCATTTTCTAAATATGCTTTACCATATAAAACATTATCGAAATAAAATGAACAACTATTGTTCTTAATTCGAAATTCAAAACCTTTGGCGTCCAACGCCGAAATTGAAATAATGTTTTTGGTAACTCTCGGAACATGATGACAATTGTCAAGTTCTAAAACAAGCCCAGAGGGCAAAGACAAACTGAGAGTCCCGACGGATACGGCAGACATCCTTGCTCCATTGCCGACCCGTAGCTCGACCTCTCCCTTCTCTAGCCTCCTATTTATCCTTAGTCCCTGAGCATTGGAACAACGGTGTGAGCCAAATCCGGTATCTAATACCCATGATGTTTTGCTAGCGAAGTTTAAGTCAATAACAAAAATACCTGATGAAGAAGCAATGGTGTCGTTCTTCTTATCTTCCTTGAACTTGAGGCAATCCCGCTTCCAATGTCCCTTTTTCTTACAATAGAAACATTCGGAATCGGATTTAGAAGAGGCTGCCTTTTTGTCCTTGCCACTCCTAGCAGCATTTGACTTAGGCGGGAAGTTCTTCTTCTTTTTCCCTTTAAAGCTTCTCTTCTTGCCCGGTCGCTTAAACGGCTTCCCCTTTCTCACCATGAGCATGTCATGCTTTCCCTCATCCTTGAGGGTTTGCTCGGCCTGCTTCAACATACCATGAAGCTCGGTGAGAGTTTTCTCCATGCTGTGCATATTATAGTTCATCTTGAACTGGTCATAGCCTTTATGCAGCGAGTGGAGAATGATGTCAATAGCCATCTCGGTTGAATACCCAGCATCAAGCCTTTCCATGTTCTCAAATAATCCAATCATTTTAAGAACGTGCGGGCTGACAGGCTCTCCTTTCTTGAGCTTGCTCTCAAGGATCTGCCTGTGGGTTTCGAACCTCTCAATTCGGGCCTGCTCTTGAAACATATTCTGAAGTTCAGAAATGATCTCAAAAGCCGTCTCCTTTTCAAAGAAAGTCTTTTGAAGTTCCGGAGACATTGTGGCCAACATGATGCATTTGACATCCCGATTGGCACTTTGCCATCGGTTAAGGGCAGCCTGAGTGACCTCCTCATTGGGAGAGACGAGCATTTCCTCATCAAGGACGTATTCCCTTTGCTCTTACATAAGAACAATTCACAAATTTCTTTGCCAGTCAAGAAAATTTGGCCCACTCAACTTCTCCTTGTCGAGAATTGAGCGTAATGAAAACTGGTTGTTTGAATTACTTGCAGACATGTTTCTACAATTGAAAGAATTTGAAATGAGAAACCATTCATAATCCAATAAGTTTGAAATCTAAAGCGTTCATGCAATTTTCAATCTTATTGAGCATTTTATCCACGCATTAACATTTGTCCCTTTTAGGCGAGAATAAAATGATTCCGAGATCCCAAAAATCAAAAAGTGATTAAGCATGCTTTGGCTTGTCTTAACACTTAATATTTTAGGGTAAGCAATCTAATCGCTAATAGCTCTAAGCTACTCTCGGTTCGATAAAATGTCGCATCTAATGCTTTCTTGACATTTAATCTCCATTGCCACGACATCTAAGGACTCCTTACTGATATCGTTGAGCTTAACCAAGACAACTCGTATACCTAGTATACCTTACGTTCCTAGGGAAGTAGTGACGCCTCGCTTTGGCATAGCCCATCACATACGTGCATTAGTTCGGTAAGTGTTGTTCTTGGAATGGCAAATTTTAGCTCAATATTTTAGGGACCTAGGCTTTCTATGTTGGTTGATTTAAGTGAACTCATTTAATCATCGCAACATTGGAAATCCTTATCATGCATCTAACATTATCATTTGCAAATATATAAGAACAATTATATATATTGAGAACATGAAATAAGATGCATTTGGCAACTAGCATGACCCCTTGAAATCTTCAAATCTTCAAAGGTCTTCATTTTGGCCCGTCTTCATAGAAAACATCGTCTTGAGACATTTCCGCCAAAATAAAATAAAATAACTAGCTACTACGACTAGGATTAATCTAAATATTAAGGTACAAAAATACTCCACGGTACGCAGACCGTATTTAGATTTACAAAAATATATAACGGATCGCAGTCCGTATTTTCTATCCTAGTCGGGTCCCACTAGTTGCCATTTTCACGAAACCTGTGAAACATATAACTTCCATTCATCCATTCACTATATGTGAATGGCCCATGCATTTTACAACGAAAAAACAAGTAATAATGCATAACACGCGCGCGAACTAGCAACTAATTAGGTGGTTAATCCGATTAACGTGGCTAATTAAAACTAGTCAAAGTTGTTTAACATTTTAAGTGATTTAAAGCGCAATTTGTTCATGCAATTTAACGAAGCTCCCACTAAATTCCGCATCCAACTTAATTAATCCAATTAATTAAGCCGGTAAACCCAAATTTTGTCAAAGTAAAATTTTGCAAGAGCCGGAAAATTCGAGGCTTGGCCTCGTTAAAATAATTAAAATTTTGAAACGGCGAAATTTTTTGCAAAATTACGATAACCCATGCATCAAAATTAAGCACACTCAAAACCGGGTGCCTAGCATCCTAGCCATGAGCCTAGGCAATCTAGGAACCATGCCTACGCAAGGGGCTTCCAAGGGGCGCAAGCAGCACGCCTAGCCAGGCAGTGCTGCCCCTTGCCAGCACAAGCATGCAGCAAGCATAGCATGCTGCGCCAGCATGCGTGCTGGCAGGGCTGGCTGGGCTGGCTAGCGAGCTCGCTGCCCTGCTGCCCAGCAGCAATGCGATGCTCCTAGCTGCCTTGCCATGCACCCTCGCAGCCCATGCGCACCATGATGCTCTTCACACAGCATTCACGCACAGAAGGGGCACCACCACCAAGCGCACCAAGGCAGCCACATGTGGGCTACGACAGCAGCCCGGCTAGCCTTGGTGGTGTCGGGGTGTTTTTGCCTCGATTTGCGTGCTCATATTTCGGGATTATAATTCCGATTTTGTGTGACTTCAAAATTAATTCTAAATTTATATTAGAATCAACTTAGAGCAAAATGGAAAAAATTAAATAAGTCTAACTTAATTAATTTAAGTAGTGCACAAGCCTAAACTTTCAAGAACCATTCTTTAATCAATTTAGGTTTATTTTGATGCTACTAAAATAAAGGGCTTCTCTCATAATTAATTTAATCAAATGTAAAATAATAATTAGATTTGACAAAATTAAGAGGGTTGGAAAAGTAATCCCTTTCATCCAATGAAAAATTTTCCAACTAAAAACTTGTGTAAAATTGAAGAGACTACATCTTCCAATATGAAGATTAATCAAAATACAATCACAAGCTTTGAACTTTAAAGGACTTTAATAAACACAAAATGATTAAATCCAACATTAGTTCAACATGGAATTTAGTACTCAAAATTCCAACCAAATAAACAATTAAGGATTGGATTTTGTAATACAAAAGGGGCTTCAAAAATGCAAATTCACCATAAACTTTCACACTAAGAGCAATTTATTTGCTACAATGTGAAAAATCAAGTTTATGTGAAAAATGAACATACCAAGTTAAGCACCAATTATGACTTCATAAACATGCTTAATGAGGTTTATAATTGCAGTAGATTAGGGATGGAAATCACCGATGATAATGCTACATGATTTTGTGATTTTTATAATAAACGATGCGTAAGATGTTGCTAATTTGTTATGCATGTTTGATTCATTTACTGTGTTCCTATGCTAGTGCGCACAACAAGATAACAAAGTTGATTGCGGACTATACGTGATGAGATTCATGTTGGACATAATGAGTCATTGTACAGACTTACATCAGCTTGATGAGGTATGCCATTGACTTAGTTAATTTGATTTTGTGGTGTGTTGTACTATGTTAAGAGGAAGAATGAGATAATTTGATTAAAAATATAGAAAATAGGGATACAAGTAGTGATATAGCCTTATTTCGGCCATTTTGAATGAAATTGCGTCCAAAAACCATTCAAATGCTCTTTTAATGTGATTTCAAGCCTTAGCTGCCTCTAACTAGGTAATAATGACATGTTAAGAGGAAGAATGAGCTAATTTGATTAAAAATATAGAAAATAGGCATATAAGTAGTGATATAGGCCTTATTTCGGCCATTTTGAATGAAATTGCGTCCAAAAACCATTCAAATGCTCTTTTAATGTGATTTCAAGCCTTAATTGCCTCTAACTAGGTAATAATGACATGTTAAGAGGAAGAATGAGCTAATTTGATTAAAAAAATAGAAAATAGGCATATAAGTAGTGATATAGGCCTTATTTCGGCCATTTTGAATGAAATTGCGTCCAAAAACCATTCAAATGCTCTTTTAATGTGATTTCAAGCCTTAGCTGCCTCTAACTAGGTAATAGTGACATGTTAAGAGGAAGAATGAGCTAATTTGATTAAAAATATAGAAAAATAGGCATACAAGTAGTGATATAGGTCTTATTTCGGCCATTTTGAATGAAATTGCGTCCAAAAACCATTCAAATGCTCTTTTAATGTGATTTCAAGCCTTAGCTGCCTCTAACTAGGTAATAATGACATGTTAAGAGGAAGAATGAGCTAATTTGATTAAAAATATAGAAAATAGACATACAAGTAGTGATATAGGCCTTATTCGGGCCATTTAGGTTGAAAATGCGTCTTAAAACACTTGACTTGTTTTTTTTAATGTGATTTCAAGCTTTAGCTGCCTCTAACTAGGTAATATTGCCATGTTATGAGGAAGAATGAGTTGATTTGGCAATAAATGTAGAAAATAGGTGAAGTAGTAGTCATATAGGCCTATGGATTAAATTTTTGCCTAACTTAAATTGTAAATGTATTTTTACATACATAACCTAAGTAATTAATTCTAGCTAACATCATTTTTGTTTAACCAAGTTTTTCATGGTACAGAAAGGAGGTCCATTGACGAGCAAAGAGCTGAATGAAGTTCGAGACATGTTAGCGTCTTTCATCACATATAATTTAATTTGAACTTGTTAACTTATACATTAATTTTTAGTATAGTTTGTAAATATAACACCTTTTAATTAATGAGTTGTAAAAGCTATATGACATTTCATTGTATCGCATTTACGGTTATTAATTAATATTCATGTATTGTTGTTATTATTCCAATGTAAAAATTATTATATTATTAGTATTTTAATAATAATAATAATAATACGGGTAATAATTATTATTATTATTACTGTTATTATAATATATTTTAATGGCAGAATTAATACAGGATGTGCAGGTTTTTAATTATTTTTAATTATAATTTTTTTTTTAAAAAAAACAGGTTTTTCCCACCGGTTTTTTCAATGAACCGGTGCCAAAAATATTTTTAAAACTGGCACGCTGACTTTTGGCACCGGTTTACTGTGAAAACCGGTGGGAATGATGAAGTTTTGCCACCGGTTCACATGAAAACCGGTGGGGAAAGTGCTCTGTTCAGAAGTTTTGCCACCGGTTCACTTGAAAACCGGTGGGAAAAGTGCTCCATCAATAACATAAATCAGAAGTTTTTGCCACCGGTTCACTCCAAAACCGGTGGGAAAAGTTGTTTTTGCCAGCGGTTTTTAAACCGGTGGGAAATCTTTGAGGATTTAGCACCCCCCAAAACAAGAACGGTTCAAAAGCGGTGGGGAATGTGTGGTTTGAACCGGTGGGGATTGGGGTTTTTCGCCTAGTGTATAACTACAAAGAGAATTAGGAAGGTGGGACAGGTTTTCAAGTCTCCTTTCCTAGTTAAGTACTCTCATTTGATAGATGGAACAGAAGAGTTTAAAAAGGCTTTCCTAGAATATGTTTATTCAAGTGAACTTGATGAAGAGTACGATAATTAATTGCTTTTTTTTGTTTTTTTTTTTTTACGTTTATTCAAGTTAATATGTTAGATTATATGTTCTAATGTTTATACTTTTATGATTTTTTTATTTTGTTTCCTTTTATGCAGTGAGCTTTTATATGATGATGGACATTCATTTTTGACAAGAAAATTGGTCATAACACTTGGTGACAATGTCTACATCTACAACGACATCATTGATGCTTGGAGTCTCATCCTCAATGCAAGGAATGCAATTGATGACAAAAAGAGGGTGTTCTTCCCGAACGAAGCCTTTGTAAGTGTAGTTCATTTTATAATAACCTCCTGTTATGGCATTATGTTCTTTGAACATATTATTAATTTGATTTTGATTTTTGTTTTTTTTTTTTTTTTTTTATTTGTATGATACAACTTGTTATGCTTGAATGAATCATACGTTGATGATAATCAAGTAGCTACAACTGGTATTAGGCTCAATAAATTCATTGAAAGTATCGAAATTTGGTTAATTGATAGCAAAATGGAATCTGTTCAAGGATATCAATTAGTAAGTCGTATATTTATTAAAAATGATCTTTTTTTTCATACATAATGTATATATATCTGTTGCACAATGATCTTTATTTTCATATGGCATGTTCTTTCTAATATAGTCAGTGTTCTTTAATGTTAATTACATATTGTTTTTTCTTTTTAAATTGTTACATTTCTTTTTCCCTATGTATGCACATGACCACTTTTATGTCATGGTTATAAACACAAAGTCAAAGTGTGTTGAAATACTGGATAACAGACCACTTGTAGTGGGTGTTCCGTTCGAGGAAAAGTATCATGACTATCCAGAGAAAATAGTATGTTTTTAAATGATAATATAAACTTCATGTTCTTTATCATTTTATGTAATTTTTTTTTTTAAATAATTGTTATGTTCTTTAATTGTTAATAATAGAGGGATGCCTTTTCAATGTACTTGAAGAAGTACGAAATCAAGATAGGGGAGAAAATGCCAACATATACTGTCAAATTGCTTGAAATGCCATGGAGAACTTTAAACAACAATGTTGATTGCGGCATATACACAATGCACCACATGGAGACGTACTTTGGAAAACGAAGATGGAATTGTGGCCTTAGAGCTGATAATGTAAGATATATACTAATGTATCATGCAATATTATTCTAATTACATTCACTAATAATATTCTTTTTTTTGTTTAATAGTTTGATGCATTGAAGAGTCTTAGGATGCGGTACACATATGAGGTTATTGTAGACGATCTCAACAAATATAAGGCAGATGTTAGCGTCAAGGCTAGAAAATATTACAATGCAATAAGCAAAAATTAGTGACTATTATGTTGCTTACATTTTGAACAAGTGAAAGTGGTTTTTTTGGGGGGTCAATTCTAATTTTTTTGTACTTGAAATTGGGTTGTTGCAAAAGTTAATCTGAAATTGCATTTTGAATTTAAAGAAATGATGCTTTGTATTTAACTATTATCTCTAAAATAAGTTAAACGTTCTTTTAAATATATGCAATGTTCTTTTTTATTTATGTGATGCTCTTTTGGTTAAGTTAAAGGTTTTTTTTAATTTAAATATTTTGTTAAATATGTCATGTTATTTTAAATAATATAGTAATTAAAACGTAAATAATAACAGTAGTTAACTTATTATATAATAGAAATTCTATCAAAACTAGTAGTAATTTGAATTATTATAGCTTGAATTAAAATTTCATAGAATTAAATCTAATATAGTAAATTTCTAAACAATATGTCTTGCAACAAAAATTCAACTGAAATAGAATGTTCTGTAAAAAAAAAAATGCGTAGCATAAAAATACAAATCTCGATCAATAAACAAATATCAATGAATTCTTAATTTGATGAGCGTATAACATTTACTCCATAATACTCGTCAGGCTCAAAATCCTCCAAAGAACCTCCAAACTCTGTTGAATGTGCCAAAATATTTTCTTCAGAGACAGCCAAAAAATCCTTGCAAAAAAGAAAAAGCATTGTATTAGTAAAAAGAACAATGTAACTTAACAAAAAGAATATTTAATCTCAACAAAAAAACATGTCAAATATTATAAAGAACATAAGGTATAAATTACCTTAATCATAGTCTGAGCCTTTTGTCTCATTTTTGAAACCCCTTTCGTACTTTTCTTTTTCCATGACTTAATCTTTTGACCCTTGAGCTTGTTGCAAATCTTTTCTTAGGTGCTCTTCAATCTAGTGTTTTTTTTGTCCCTTTTTCCTCTTTTGGATAGGATCTTTGACTTCAATATCAATTGTAGGTTCTGCTTCCACAACATTCTCTTTATCAAGAACTTCTTCTTCACAATTTTGTGGTTCTAAAAGGTTGCCTTCACCTTTATCTGGAGAAACATCAAGTTGATCAGTTATCAAGGATTCTTAAGGTTCATCTTTATCTTTTATCAGTAAAAGATTGATCCTATCAGAACACTCATCAATTGCTTCCTCATTGACTGTTCGAGCACCTAAGTCATATTGCGCGCCGATCGACAAGTCCAATAAAAGTTCAAATAAAATGCAATCTCCATACACTAGAAGGTGTGACACCCTTTTCAGCAACAACATTATCATCAACCCTTGTGCACATAGTACCTTTTGTCCATCTCTTACAAATGTACCTCTTAGGTATATGAGTAACATTGTTCAAGTGGTAGGACACGAAGTGAGTGCTTGCATAGTAAACCGACCTCACCAAAATACTTACAAGTACAGTTAATTGTGACGGTTGATTCATTAAACGCAACTGTATGCATAAGAAGATCTTTTTTGGATGCCCCACGTGATATTCATAAAGAGGAGGTTGCATTCCTATGACCTTAGTTGTGCAAGGAACACCACTCACAAAATTATCTTCAAAATGTAAAAAAATTTGGGATTGTATAAATCCTCCTTGCATGCTCCAAAATCCCAATATCTGCCCATACTAGATGTCGGTTACCAGTTAAACTATCATAATCATTACTACCTTCTTTGCTCCTCCACTCATCAACAACCTCGATAAAAGTAGTGTAGAAATCACAAAGACCATGAGTAGCATGAAGTCTATGAGAAACTGACTTGTTAGTGGTTTCACTTCTCTGAGATGACATAACATCACCACTGAAATAATCTTTGGAATATGCAGGACACCACATCTCTCTTATATTATACAGATTTTGAAGCCATTTGTTATCTGTACATTTTTACTTATTCAATATGCTGCAAAAGAACATTAAAGATTACACAAAGAACGTTATTGTTAAATAAAAGAACATATATTAATAAATTAAGAAAAAAGCCAAATATAAGTATAACGTATTAAGAACATCATGTATTATCTAAAAAAAGATCATTGTTATAAAAAGAACATATTAAACATTCTTGTCATGCCAAATAATGTTGTTTTAAAATAACACAAAGAACTTTATTGTTTTATAAAAAGAATATTGTTGTTATAAAAAAGAACATGTTGAGGTATAAAAAAAAAGAACATAGTTAAATATAAAAAACACATAATATTACCTTGACCAATAATGCTCAAATTCCTGAATAGTATTTGTGTATTTCAAAACAATATCAAACAAATCGTTAAAACCTTTCTTGGCCTTTAGTCCTTTGATATTTTTCTTTGCATTATCCCTAATATGCCAAGTACTTAAACGATGTCGGGAATTTAGAAAAACAATGCTTATTGCTTTGGCCATTGCTTGAGCTTGCTCAGTCATTATTGTCATTGGTTGTTTGCCCCCCATAGATTTCAGAAAAGTGGTGAACAACCACACAAATGACTCCCATTTTTCATTGGTAAAAAAGCCAATACCAAACATAACATTATTATTATGATGGTTCAGGCCAACAAAAGGACCACATATCATACCATATTTGTTTGTATGATATGTCGTATCGTGAACCAACAGTCTCCAAAGGTATCATAATCTACCTTCATTCTATTATCACGAAAGAAGAAAGACTGTCAATGACCTTTCTCATCAACATCAAAATCATAATAGAAGTCATATTCATTGCATTTCCTCTCCTTAAAGTAGCTAAGCAGTCGCTTTGCATCACATCCATCAAACTTCATTTTCTTATGGGCAAATAAAGCACCATATGCATCCCTACAAAGAAAACTAAGATTTGCCTCACCACCAACTTGATGTTTTCAAACGCGCACTGCATCAGCAACATGTATACTACTCTCAGCCAAACTGCTAAGCATGTCAATTTGTTCCTTACTGACCTGTATCAAAAAGAACATATTACTTACAAAAGAGAACATAATGTTATTAGCAAAGAACATATGAAGTTATTTGCATTGAAAAAGAACAAAGATAGAATGTTCTTTTACCTTCATATGAGACCTAATCAAATATCTCTTTGAAACAAGAACCCTACTGTGATTATGATCCATAATGTGATTGACCACGATAAACAAACCAGAATTCTTATCAACATCAAATTGAATATGAGCCTTGCAACCTGTGCGAAAATTCCTCGTTTGGTAAACTTTTGGTTCTTCACCAGGTTTCTTCTCTTGTTTAAAGCCAGCAAAAGAACATACAAAAAAGCGTTGGTCGAATTGTAACTTTGTCTTCTCTACGATTCAACTTATCCTTACGTATACCAAAACCGTGTTTAAAGACAACTATTATACAGCTCTTAAGCCTCTTCTCAGACTTAACTTTTCAGTCAAACAATTCTGATTCACTTACCTCAGTAAAAACCTGAAATAGTAGATAAATATATGTATTGTTAAGATCAAAATATTGTGTTTTTTTTTTTTTATTTTTTTATTTTTTTTTAACAAAAGCATGTTCTTTAATATATCAATAACGTTCTTGGATATGTCAATAATGTTCTTTAATTTATACACATTGATTTCAGCACATTGATTTTAGCAAAGTATATGAAGAGTACAACAAAGTACATATATATTTAGCAAATGTATATGCGTAATATCAACATTGATTTCAACAACTTGATTTCAGCAAAGTACATAAATAGTAAAACAAAGTACATATATATTTAACAAATGTACATGCGTTTTTCATATAATATCAACATTGATTTCAACAGTAATAAAAAATAAATAAGTTAAATAAAAGAACATAACTAAATAATAAAATAACTTCATCTTCAACCTTAAACATATTGCTATAAAAATAAATATATATTTATAAATCGATAATAAAATTTAAATTATCAATAATACCTAAATTTAACAATAAAAAATAAAAATTAACAAATGAAAAGATAATCGATTAAACGATTTACCTTCATTTTTGTTTACGATATCCTCGAATTCACCTTCATTGTTGATATCATCATCATCATCACCAACAAATCTAGCATTAGAATCATGGAAAAATTCGGATTGATAAATCATTATTAACTTGAGCTTATGTGCTAGTTGTACACTATCAATACTTGTTTTTTTTAAAAGTTCCCCACCGAGTAAGGTCCTGTTCTGTTCACCTTATTTCCACTTATTTCAGGGTTAATAATTTTTGATAAGGGTTAATAAGTTTAAATAAGTTCAAATAAGATAAGTTCAGATAAGTTGTGATAGGGTTAATCAGGCTACCCAAGTTTAATTTATAACTAAAATAAGTTCTAATAAGGGCTAATAAGTTAAGGTAAGTTCTGATAAGATCAGATAAGTTCAGATAAGTTAAGATAAGTTCAGATAAAATCAGGTGAATGAAACGCACCCTAAGTCTCAGCCCTGCACGGTGCTGGGCATATCACAGGGGCATTTTAGGTATTTTACACTTAAGTGATTGTATGCAAAAAATTTATACGTATCTAAATCTATATATAAATAAAGTAGGCATTTTTGGAAAGCATTCGGAGCGCCACGTAAGAAATATACTTATTTCGACCAATAAGAAGAAAGATT
>NW_018744273.1:0-26323 GCF_001683475.1 Chenopodium quinoa
AACTTTGTTTGAATGTGTTTGACTTTCATTTGATACAATTAGCTTTGTAGAGCGTATTTGACTTTCATTTGATTCAAATAGCTTTGTAGGAATGTGATTGACTTTCATTTAATTCAATCAGCTTTGTAGAATGTATTTGACTTCCATTTGATTTAAATAGCTTTGTTTGAATGTGTTTGACTTTCATTTGATCCAATTAGCTTTGTAGAATGTATTTTACTTTCATTAGATTCAAATAGCTTTGTTTGAATGTGTTTGACTTTCATTTGATTTAATTTGCTTTGTAGAATGCATTTCACTTTCATTTTATTTATATAGCTTTGTTTGAATGTGTTTGATTTTAATTTTAAATTAAAAAGCTTTTTTTGAATGTGTTTGACTTTCATTAGATTTAAAAGGCTTTGTTTAAATGTGTTTGACTTTTAATTTGATTCAATTAGCTTTGTAGAATGTATTTTACTTTTATTTGATTTAATTAGCTTTGTGTGAATGCATTTGACTCTCATTTGATTCAATTAGCTTTGTTTAAATGTGTTTGACTTTTAATTTGATTCAATTAGCTTTGTAGAATGTATTTTACTTTAATTTGATTTAATTAGCTTTGTGTGAATGCATTTGACTCTCATTTGATTCAATTAGCTTTGTTTGAATGTGTTTGACTTTCATTTGATTCAATTAGCTTTGTAGAATGTATTTTATTTTAATTTTATTTAATTAGCTTTGTGTGAATGCATTTGACTCTCATTTGATTCAATTAGCTTGTTTGAATGTGTTTGACTTTCATTTGATTCAATTAGCTTTGTAGAATGTATTTTACTTTAATTTGATTTAATTAGCTTTGTTTCAATTTATTTGACTCTCATTTGATTCAAATAGCTTTGTTTGAATGTGTTTGACTTTCATTGATTCCATTAGCTTTGCAGAATGTATTTGACTTTCATTTGATTCAAATAGCTTTGTTTGAATGTGTTTGACTTTCATTTGATTCAATTAGCTTATTTTGAATGAATTTGACTTTCATTCAATTCAATTAGCTTTGTAGAATGTATTTGACTTCCATTTGATTCAATTAGCTTTGTTTGAATGTGTTTGACTTTTATATGATTCAATAAGCTTTGTAGAATGTATTTGACTTTTAGTTGATTTAATTAGCTTTGTTTGAATTTATTTGACTCTCATTTGATTCAAATAACTTTGTTTGAATGTGTTTGACTTTCGTTTGATTCAATTAGCTTTGTAGAATGTAATAGACTTCATTTGATTCAAATAACTTTGTTTGAATGTGTTTGACATTCATTTGTTTCAATAAGCTTTTGTAGAATGTATTTGACTTTCATTTTATTCAAATAGCTTTGTTTGAATGTGTTTCACTTTCATTTGATTCAATTAGCTTTGTAGAATGTATTTGACTTTCATTTGATTAAAATAGCTTTGTTTGAATGTGTTTGACTCTCATTTGGTTCAATTAGCTTTGTTTGAATGTGTTTGACTTTCATTTTGATTCAATTAGCTTTGTAGAATGTATTTTACTTTAATTTGATTTAATTAGCTTTGTTTGAATGTATTTGACTCTCATTTGATTCAAATAGCTTTGTTTGAATGTATTTGACTTTCATTTGATTCGAAAGATTTGTTCGAAGGTGTTTGACTTTCATTTGATTTAAAAGGCATTGTTTGAATGTGTTTGACTTTCATTTGATTCAATTAGCTTTGTTTGAATGTGTTTGACTTTCATTGATTCAATTAGCTTCGTAGAATGTATTTGACTTTCATTTTATTCAAATAGCTTTGTTTGAATGTGTTTGACTTTCATTTGATTCAATTTGATTTGTAGAATGTATTTGACTTTCATTTGATTCAAATAGCTTTGTTTGAATGTGTTTGACTTTCTTTTGATTCAATTTGCTTTGTAGAATGCATTTCACTTTCATTTGATTTATATACCTTTGTTTGAATGTGTTTGACTTTCATTTAAATTAAAAAGCTTTATATGTATGTGTTTGACTTTCATTTGATTTAAAAGGCATTGTTTGAATGTGTTTGACTTTCACTTGATTCAATTAGTTTTGTTTGAATGTCTTTGACTTTCATAGATTCAATTAGCTTCGTAGAATGTATTTGACTTTCGTTTGATTCAAATAGCGTTGTTTGAATGTGTTTAACTTTCATTTGATTCAATTAGCTTTGTAGAATGCATTTCACTTCCATTTGATTTAAATAACTTTGTTTGAATGTGTTTGACTTTCTTTTGATACAATTAGCTTTGTAGAACGTATTTGACATTCATTTGATTCAAATAGCTTTGTAGGAATGTGATTGACTGACTTTCATTTAATTCAATCAGCTTTGTAGAATGTATTTGACTTCCATTTGATTTAAATAGCTTTGTTTGAATGTGTTTGACTTTCATCAGATCCAATTAGCTTTGTAGAATGTATTTTACTTTCATTTGATTCAATTAGCTTTGTAGAATGTATTTTACTTTTGTTCGATTTAATTAGCTTTGTGTGAATGCATTTGACTCTCATTTGATTCAATTAGCTTTGTTTAAATGTGTTTGACTTTTAATTTGATTCAATTAGCTTTGTAGAATGTATTTTCCTTTAATTTGATTTAATTAGCTTTGTGTGAATGCATTTGACTCTCATTTGATTCAATTAGCTTTGTTTGAATGTGTTTGACTTTCATTTGATTCAATTACCTTTGTAGAATGTATTTTACTTTAATTTGATTTAATTAGCTTTGTGTGAATGCATTTGACTCTCATTTGATTCAATTAGCTTTGTTTGAATGTGTTTGACTTTCATTTGATTCAATTAGCTTTGTAGAATGTATTTTACTTTAATTTGATTTAATTAGCTTTGTTTGAATGTATTTGACTCTCATTTGATTTAAATAGCTTTGTTTGAATGTGTTTGACTTTCATTGATTCCATTAGGTTTGTAGAATGTATTTGACTTTCATTTGATTCAAATAGCTTTGTTTGAATGTGTTTGACTTTCATTTGATTCAATTAGCTTTGTAGAATGTATTTGACTTTCATTTGATTCGAAAGCTTTGTTTGAATGTGTTTGATTTTCATTTGATTCAATTAGCTTATTTTGAATGTATTTGACTTTCATTCAATTCAATTAGCTTTGTAGAATGTATTTGACTTCCATTTGATTCAATTAGCTTTGTTTGAATGTGTTCGACTTTTATATGATTCAATTATCTTTGTGGAATGTATTTGACTTTTATTTGATTTAATTAGCTTTGTTTGAATTTATTTGACTCTCATTTGATTCAAATAGCTTTGTTTGAATGTGTTTGACTTTCGTTTGAGTCAATTAGCTTTGTAGAATGTAATAGACTTCATTTGATTCAAATAACTGTGTTTGAATATGTTTGACATTCATTTGTTTCAATAAGCTTTGTAGAATGTATTTGACTTTCATTTTATTAAAATAGCTTTGTTTGAATGTGTTTGACTTTCATTTGATTCAATTAGCTTTGTAGAATGTATTTAACTTTCATTTGATTGAAATAGCTTTGTTTGAATGTGTTTGACTTTCATTTGATTCATATAGCTTTGTTTGAATGTGTTTGACTTTAATTTTATTCAATTAGTTTCATTGAATATATTTTACTTTCATTTGATTCAATTAGCTTTGTTTGAATGTGTTTGACTTTCATTTGATTCAATTAGCTTTGTAGAATGTATTTGACTTTTATTTGATTTAATTAGCTTTGTTTGAATGTATTTGACTCTCATTTGATTCAAATAGCTTTGTTTGATTGTGTTTGACATTCATTTGATTCAATTAGCTTTGTAGAATGTATTTGACTTTTATTTGATTTAATTTGCTTTGTTTGAATGTATTTGACTCTCATTTGATTCAAATAGATTTGTAAAATGTATTTGACTTTCATTTGATTCAAATAGCTTTGTTTGAAAGTGTTTAAGTTTCATTTGATTCAATTAGCTTTGTAGAATGTATTTGACTTTCATTTGATTCAAATAGCTTTGTTTGAATGTGATTGAATTTCATTTGATTCAATTTTGCTTTGTAGATTGCATTTCATTTTCATTTGATTTATATAGCTTTGCTTGAATGTGTTTGACTTTCATTTGATTCAATTTGCTTTGTTTGAATGTGTTTGACTTTCATTTGATTCTATTAGCTTTGTTTAATGTATTTGACTTTCATTTGATTCAATTAGCTTTGTTTTAATTAATGTGTTTGACTTTCATTTGATTCAATTAGCTTTGTAGAATGCATTTGACTCTCATTTGATTCAATTAGCTTTGTTTGAATGTGTTTGACTTTCATTTGATTCTATTAGCTTTGTAGAATGTATTTTACTTTAAATTGATTTAATTAGCTTTATGTGAATGCATTTGACTCTCATTTGATTCAATTAGCTTTGTTTGAATGTGTTTGACTTTCATTTGATTCAATTAGCTTTGTAGAATGTATTTGACTTTCATTTGATTCGAAAGCTTTGTTTGAATGTGTTTGACTTTTATTTGATTCAATTAGCTTATTTTAAATGTATTTGACTTTCATTCAATTCAATTAGCTTTGTAGAATGTATTTGACTTCCATTTGATTCAATTAGCTTTTTTGAATGTGTTCGACTTTTATATGATTCAATTAGCTTTGTAGAATGTATTTGACTTTTATTTAATTTAATTAGCTTTGTTTGAATTTATTTGACTCTCATTTGATTCAAATAGCTTTGTTTGAATGTGTTTGACTTTCGTTTGATTCAATTAGCTTTGTAGAATGTAATAGACTTCATTTGATTCAAATAACTGTGTTTGAATGTGTTTGACATTCATTTGTTTCAATAAGCTTTGTAGAATGTATTTGACTTTCATTTTATTCAAATAGCTTTGTTTGAATGTATTTGACTTTCATTTGATTTAATTAGCTTTGTAGAATGTATTTGACTTTCATTTGATTAAAATAGCTTTGTTTAAATGTGTTTGACTTTCATTTGATTCAAATAGCTTTGTTTGAATGTGTTTGACTTTAATTTGATTCAATTAGCTTCATTAAATATATTTGACTTTCATTTGATTTAATTAGCTTTGTTTGAATGTGTTTGACTTTCATTTGATTCATTTAGCTTTGTTTGAATGTGTTTGACATTCATTTGATTCAATTAGCTTTGTATAATGTATTTGACTTTTATTTTATTCCAATAGATTTGTTTAAATGTGTTTGACTTTCATTTGATTCAATTAGCTTTGTAGAATGTATTTGACTTTTATTTGATTTAATTTGCTTTGTTTGAATGTATTTGACTCTCATTTGATTCAAATAGATTTGTAAAATGTATTTGACTTTCATTTTGATTCAAATAGCTTTGTAGAATGTATTTGACTTTTATTTAATTCAAATAGCATTGTTTGAAAGTGTTTAAGTTTCATTTGATTCAATTAGCTTTGTAGAATGTATTTGACTTTCATTTGATTCAAATAGCTTTGTTTGAATGTGATTGAATTTCATTTGATTCAATTTGCTTTGTAGATTGCATTTACTTTCATTTGATTTATATAGCTTTGTTTGAATGTGTTTGACTTTCATTTAAATTAAAAAGCTGTTTTTGAATGTGTTTGACTTTTATTTGATTTAAAAGGCTTTGTTTGAATGTGTTTGACTTTTATTTGATTCAATTAGCTTTGTAGAATGTATTTGACTCTTATTTGATTTAATTAGCTATGTTTAAACGTGTTTGACTCTCATTTGATTCAAATAGCTTTGTTTTAATGTGTTTGACTTTTATTTGATTCAATTAGCTTTGTAGAATGTATTCGACTTTCATTTGATTAAAATAGCTTTGTTTGAATGTGTTTGACTTTCATTTGATTCAATTTGCTTTGTTTGAATGTGTTTGACTTTCATTTGATTCTATTAGCGTTGTTTAATGTATTTAACTTTCATTTGATTCAATTAGCTTTGTTTTAATTAATGTGTTTGACTTTCATTTGATTCAATTAGCTTTGTAGAATGCATTTGACTCTCATTTGATTCAATTAGCTTTGTTTGAATGTGTTTGACTTTCATTTGATTCAATTAGCTTTGTAGAATGTATTTTACTTTAATTTGATTTAATTAGCTTTGTGTGAATGAATTTGACTCTCATTTGATTCAATTAGCTTTGTTTGAATGTGTTTGACTTTCATTTGATTCAATTAGCTTTGTAGAATGTATTTTACTTTAATTTAATTTAATTAGCTTTGTTTGAATGTATTTGACTCTCATTTGATTCAAATAGCTTTGTTTGAATGTATTTGACTTTCATTTTATTCGAAAGATTTGTTTGAAGGTGTTTGACTTTCATTTGATTTAAAAGGCATTGTTTGAATGTGTTTGACTTTCATTTGATTCAATTAGCTTTGTTTGAATGTGTTTGACTTTCATTGATTCAATTAGCTTCGTAGAATGTATTTGACTTTCATTTGATTCAAATAGCTTTGTTTGAATGTGTTTGACTTTCATTTGATTCAATTAGCTTTGTAGAATGTATTTTACTTTAATATGATTGAATTAGCTTTGTTTGAATGTATTTGACTCTCATTTGATTCAAATAGCTTTGTTTGAATGTGTTTGACTTTCATTGATTCCATTAGCTTTGTAGAATGTATTTGACTTTCATTTGATTCAAATAGCATTGTTTGAATGTGTTTGACTTTCATTTGATTCAATTAGCTTTGTAGAATGTATTTGACTTTCATTTGATTCGAAAGCTTTGTTTGAATGTGTTTGACTTTCATTTGATTCAATTAGCTTATTTTGAATGTATTTGACTTTCATTCAATTCAATTAGCTTTGTAGAATGTATTTGACTTCCATTTGATTTAATTAGCTTTGTTTGAATGTGTTCGACTTTTATATGATTCAATTTGCTTTGTAGAATGTATTTGACTTTTATTTGATTTAATTAGCTTTGTTTGAATTTATTTGACTCTCATTTGATTCAAATAGCTTTGTTTGAATGTGTTTGACTTTCGTTTGATTCAATTAGCTTTGTAGAATGTAATAGACTTCATTTGATTCAAATAACTTTGTTTGAATGTGTTTGACATTCATTTGTTACAATAAGCTTTGTAGAATGTATTTGACTTTCATTTTATTCAAATAGCTTTGTTTGAATGTGTTTGACTTTCATTTGATTCAATTAGCTTTGTAGAATTTATTTGACCTTCATTTGATTAAAATAGCTTTGTTTGAATGTGTTTGACTTTCATTTGATTCAAATAGCTTTGTTTGAATGTGTTTGACTTTAATTTGATTCAATTAGCTTCATTGAATATATTTGACTTTCATTTGATTCAATTAGCTTTGTTTGAATGTGTTTGACTTTCATTTGATTCAATTAGCTTTGTAGAATGTATTTGACTTTTATTTGATTTAATTAGCTTTGTTTGAATGTATTTGACTCTCATTTGATTCAAATAGCTTTGTTTGAATGTGTTTGACATTCATTTGATTCAATTAGCTTTGTAGAATGTATTTGACTTTTATTTGATTCCAATAGCTTTGTTTAAATGTGTTTGACTTTCATTTGATTCAATTAGCTTTGTAGAATGTATTTGACTTTTTTTTTAATTAATTTGCTTTGTTTGAATGTATTTGACTCTCATTTGATTCAAATAGATTTGTAAAATGTATTTGACTTTCATTTGATTCAAATAGCTTTGTAGAATGTATTTGACTTTTATTTGATTCAAAAAGCATTGTTTGAAAGTGTTTGAGTTTATTTGATTCAATTAGCTTTGTAGAATGTATTTGACTTTCATTTGATTCAAATAGCTTTGTTTGAATGTGATTGAATTTCATTTGATTCAATTTGCTTTGTAGATTGCATTTCACTTTTATTTGATTTATATAGCTTTGTTTGAATGTGTTTGACTTTCATTTAAATTAAAAAGCTGTTTTTGAATGTGTTTGACTTTTATTTGATTTAAAAGGCTTTGTTTGAATGTGTTTGACTTTTATTTGATTCAATTAGCTTTGTAGAGTGTATTTGACTCTTATTTGATTTAATTAGCTATGTTTGAACGTGTTTGACTCTCATTTGTTTCAAATAGCTTTGTTTGAATGTGTTTGACTTTTATTTGATTCAATTAGCTTTGTAGAATGTATTCGACTTTCATTGATTAAAATAGCTTTGTTTGAATGTGTTTTGACTTTCATTTGATTCAATTTGCTTTGTTTGAATGTTTTTGACTTTCATTTGATTCTATTAGCTTTGTTTAATGTATTTGACTTTCTTTTGATTCAATTAGCTTTGTTTTAATGTGTTTCACTTTCATTTGATTCAATTAGCTTTGTAGAATGTATTTGACTTTTATTTGATTTAATTAGCTTTGTTTGGATGTATTTGACTCTCATTTAATTCAAATAGCTTTGTTTGAATGTGTTTAACTTTCATTTGATTCAATTAGCTTTGTAGAATGCATTTCACTTTCATTTGATTTAAATAACTTTGTTTGAATGCGTTTGTCTTTCATTTGATTCAAATAGCTTTATTTGAATGTATTTGACTTTCATTTGATACAATTAGCTTTGTTGAACGTATTTGACATTCATTTGATTAAAATAGCTTTGTTGGAATATGTTTGACTTTCATTTGATTCAATTAGCTTTGTTTGAATGTGTTTGACTTTCATTTGATTGAACTAGCTTTGTAGAATGTATTTTACTTTAATTTGATTTAATTAGCTTTGTGTGAATGAATTTGACTCTCATTTGATTCAATTAGCTTTGTTTGAATGTGTTTGACTTTCATTTGATTCATATAGCGTTGTTTGAATGTGTTTAACTTTCATTTGATTCAATTAGCTTTGTAGAATGCATTTCACTTCCATTTGATTTAAATAACTTTGTTTGAATGTGTTTGACTTTCATTTGATACAATTAGCTTTGTAGAACGTATTTGACTTTCATTTGATTCAAATAGCTTTGTTTGAATGTGTTTGACTTTCATTTGATTCAATTAGCTTTGTAGAATGTATTTGACTTTCATTTGATTCGAAAACTTTGTTTGAATGTGTTTGACTTTCATTTGATTCAATTAGCTTTTTTTGAATGTATTTGACTTTCATTCAATTCAATTAGCTTTGTAGAATGTATTTGACTTCCATTTGATTCAATTAGCTTTGTTTGAATGTGTTCGACTTTTATATGATTCAATTAGCTTTGTAGAATGTATTTGACTTTTATTTGATTTAATTAGCTTTGTTTGAATTTATTTGACTCTCATTTGATTCAAATAGCTTTGTTTGAATGTGTTTGACTTTCGTTTGATTCAATTAGCTTTGTAGAATGTAATAGACTTCATTTGATTCAAATAACTTTGTTTGAATGTGTTTGACATTCATTTGTTTCAATAAGCTTTGTAGAATGTATTTGACTTTCATTTTATTCAAATAGCTTTGTTTGAATGTGTTTGAGTTTCATTTGATTCAATTAGCTTTGTAGAATGTATTTGACTTTCATTTGATTAAAATAGCTTTGTTTGAATGTGTTTGACTTTCATTTGATTCAAATAGCTTTGTTTGAATGTGTTTGACTTTAATTTGATTCAACTAGCTTCATTGAATATATTTGACTTTCATTTGATTCAATTAGCTTTGTTTGAATGTGTTTGACTTTCATTTGATTCAATTAGCTTTGTAGAATGTATTTGACTTTTATTTGATTTAATTAGCTTTGTTTGAATGTATTTGACTCTCTTATGATTCAAATAGCTTTGTTTGAATGTGTTTGACATTCATTTGATTCAATTACCTTTGTAGAATGTATTTGACTTTTATTTGATTCCAATAGCTTTGTTTAAATGTGTTTGACTTTCATTTGATTCAATTAGCTTTGTAGAATGTATTTGACTTTTATTTGATTTAATTTGCTTTGTTTGAATGTATTTGACTCTCATTTGATTCAAATAGATTTGTAAAATGTATTTGACTTTCATTTGATTCAAATAGCTTTGTAGAATGTATTTGACTTTTATTTGATTCAAAAAGCATTGTTTCAAAGTGTTTGAGTTTCTTTTGATTCAATTAGCTTTGTAGAATGTATTTGACTTTCATTTGATACATAGCTTTGTTTGAATGTGATTGAATTTCATTTGATTCAATTTGCTTTGTAGATTGCATTTCACTTTCATTTGATTTATATAGCTTTGTTTGAATGTGTTTGACTTTTATTTGATTTAAAAAGGCTTTGTTTGAATGTGTTTGACTTTTATTTGATTCAATTAGCTTTGTAGAATGTATTTGACTCTTATTTGATTTAATTAGCTATGTTTGATCGTGTTTGACTCTCATTTGATTCAAATAGTTTTGTTTGAATGTGTTTGACTTTTATTTGATTCAATTAGCTTTGTAGAATGTATTCGACTTTCATTTGATTAAAATAGCTTTGTTTGAATGTGTTTGACTTTCATTTGATTCAATTTGCTTTGTTTAAATGTGTTTGACTTTCATTTGATTCTATTAGCTTTGTTTAATGTATTTGACTTTCATTTGATTCAATTAGCTTTGTTTTAATGTGTTTGATTTTCATTTGATTCGATTAGCTTTGTAGAATGTATTTGACTTTTATTTGATTTAATTAGCTTTGTTTGAATGTATTTGACTCTCATTTGATTCAAATAGCTTTGTTTGAGTGTGTTTAACTTTCATTTGATTCAATTAGCTTTGTAGAATGCATTTCACTTACATTTGATTTAAATAACTTTGTTTGAATGCGTTTGACTTTCATTTGATTCAAATAGCTTTGTTGGAATATGTTTGACTTTCATTTGATTCAATTAGCTTTGTTTGAATGTGTTTGACTTTCATTTCATTCAACTAGCTTTGTAAAATGTATTTGACTGTCATTTGATTCAAATAGCTTTGTTTGAATGTGTTTGACTTTCATTTGATTCAATTAGCTTAGTAGAATGTATTTGACTTTCATTTGATTTAAATAGCATTGTTTGAATGTGTTTAACTTTCATTTGATTCAATTAGCTTTGTAGAATGCATTTCACTTCCATTTGATTTAAATAACTTTGGTTGAATGTGTTTTGACTTTCATTTGATACAATTAGCTTTGTAGAACGTATTTGACTTTCATTTGATTCAAATAGCCTTGTTTGAATGTGTTTGACTTTCATTTGATTCAATTAGCTTTGTAGAATGTATTTGACTTTCATTTGATTCGAAAGCTTTGTTTGAATGTGTTTGACTTTCATTTGATTCAATTAGCTTATTTTGAATGTATTTGACTTTCATTCAATTCAATTAGCTTTGTAGAATGTATTTGACTTCCATTTGATTCAATTAGCTTTGTTTGAATGTGTTCGACTTTTATATGATTTAATTAGCTTTGTAGAATGTATTTGACTGTCATTTCAATCAAATAGCTTTGTTTGAATGTGTTTGACTTTCATTTGATTCAATGAGCTTAGTAGAATGTATTTGACTTTCATTTGATTCAAATAGCGTTGTTTGAATGTGTTTAACTTTCATTTGATTCAATTAGCTTTGTAGAATGCATTTCACTTCCATTTGATTTAAATAACTTTGTTTGAATGTGTTTGACTTTCATTTGATAGCTTTGTAGAATGTATTTGACTTTCATTTGATTCAAATAGCTTTGTTTGAATGTGTTTGACTTTCAATTGATTAAATTAGCTTTGTAGAATGTATTTGACTGTCATTTGATTCAAATAGCTTTGTTTGAATGTGTTTGAATTTCATTAAATTCATTTTGCTTTGTAGAATGCATTTCACTTTCATTTGATTTATATAGCTTTGTTTGAATGTGTTTGACTTTCATTTAAATTAAAAAGCTTTTTTTGAATGTGTTTGACTTTCATTTGATTTAAAAGGCTTTGTTTGAATGTGTTTGACTTTCATTTGATGCAATTAGCTTTGTAGAATGTATTTTACTTTTATTTGATTTAATTTGCTTTGTTTGAATTTATTTGACTCTCATTTGATTCAAATAGCTTTGTTTGAATGTGTTTGATTTTCATTTGATTCAATTAGCTTTGTAGAATATATTTGACTTTCATTTGATTCAAATAGCTTTATTTGAATGTGTTTGACTTTCATTTGATTCATTTAGCTTTGTAGAATGTATTTGACTTTCATTTTATACGAAATATTTGTTTGAATGTGTTTGACTTTCATTTGATTCAATTAGCTTTGTTTTAATGTGTTTGACTTTCATTTGATTCAATTCGCTTTGTTGAATGTATTTGACTTTCAGTTAATTCAATTAGCTTTGTTTGAATGTGTTTGACTTTCCTTAGATTCAATTAGCTTTGTAGAATGTATTTGACATCCATTTGATTCAATTAGCTTTGTTTGAATGTGTTTGACTTTTATATGATTCAATTTGCTTTGTATAATGTATTTTACTTTTATTAGATTTAATTAGCTTTGTTTGAATGTGTTTGACTTTCATTTGATTCAATTAGCTTTGTAGAATGTATTTGACTTTCATTTGAATCAAATAACTTTGTTTGACTGTGTTTGACTTTCATTTGATTCAATTTGCTTTGTAGAATGTATTTGACTTTCATTTTCTTCAAATAGCTTTGTTTGAATGTGTTTGACTTTCATTTGATTCAATTAGCTTTGTAGAATGTATTTGACTTTCATTTTCTTCAAATAGCTTTGTTTGAATGTATTTGACTCTCATTTGATTCAAAAAGCTTTGTTTGAATGTGTTTAACTTTCATTTGATTCAATTAGCTTTGTAGAATGCATTTCACTTTCATTTGATTTAAATAACTTTGTTTGAATGCGTTAGACTTTCATTTGATTCAAATAGCTTTATTTGAATGTGTTTGACTTTCATTTGATACAATTAGCTTTGTTGAACGTATTTGACATTCATTTGATAAAAATAGCTTTGTTGGAATATGTTTGACTTTCATTTGATTCAATTAGCTTTGTTTGAATGTGTTTGACTTTCATTTGATTCAATTAGCTTATTTTGAACGTGTTTGACTTTAATTTAATTCAATTAGCTTTGTAGAATGTATTTGACTTCCATTTGATTCAATTAGCTTTGTAGAATGTATTTGACTTTTATTTGATTTAATTAGCTTTGTTTGAACGTGTTTGACTCTCATTTGATTCAAATAACTTTGTTTGAATGTGTTTGACTTTTATTTGATTCAATTAGCTTTGAAGAATGTATTCGACTTTCATTTGATTAAAATAGCTTTGTTTGAATGTGTTTGACTTTCATTTGATTTAATTTGCTTTGTTTGAATGTGTTTGACTTTCATTTGATTCTATTAGCTTTGTTGAATGTATTTGACTTTTATATGATTTAATTTGCTTTGTAGAATGTATTTGACTTTTATTTGATTCAATTAGCTTTGTAGAATGTATTTGACTTTTATTTGATTTAATTAGCTTTGTTTGAACGTGTTTGACTCTCATTTGATTCAAATAACTTTGTTTGAATGTGTTTGACTTTTATTTGATTCAATTAGCTTTGAAGAATGTATTCGACTTTCATTTGATTAAAATAGCTTTGTTTGAATGTGTTTGACTTTCATTTGATTTAATTTGCTTTGTTTGAATGTGTTTGACTTTCATTTGATTCTATTAGCTTTGTTGAATGTATTTGACTTTCATTTGATTCAATTAGCTTTGTTTTAATGTGTTTGACTTTCATTTGATTTAATTAGCTTTGTAGAATGTATTTCACTTTTGATTTGAGTTAAATAACTTTGTTTGAATGCGTTAGACTTTCATTTGATTCAAATAGGTTTATTTGAATGTGTTTGACTTTCATTTGATACAATTAGCTTTGTTGAACGTATTTGACATTCATTTGATAAAAATAGCTTTGTTGGAATATGTTTGACTTTCATTTGATTCAATTAGCTTTGTTTGAATGTGTTTGACTTTCATTTGATTCAACTAGCTTTGTAAAATGTATTTGACTGTCATTTGATTCAATTAGCTTAGTAGAATGTATTTGACTTTCATTTGATTCAAATAGCTTTGTTTGAATGTTTTTGACTTTCATTTGATTCAATTAGCTTTGTAGAATGTATTTGACTTTCACTTGGTTCGAAAGCTTTGTTTCAATGTGTTTGACTTTAATTTAATTCAATTAGCTTATTTTGAATGTGTTTGACTTTAATTTAATTCAATTAGCTTATTTTGAATGTGTTTTAGTTTCATTTAATTCAATTAGCTTTGTAGAATGTATTTGACTTTCATTTGAATCAAATAACTTTGTTTGACTGTGTTTGACTTTCATTTGATTAAATTTGCTTTGTAGAATGTATTAGACTTTCATTTTCTTCAAATAGCTTTGTTTGAGTGTGTTTGACTTTCATTTGATTCAATTAGCTTTGTAGAATGTATTTGACATTCATTTAATTAAAATAGCTTTGTTTGAATGTGTTTGACTTTCATTTGATTCAATTAGCTTTGTTTGAATGTGTTTGACTTTCATTTGATTCAATTAGCTTTGTAGAACGTATTTGACTTTCATTTGATTCAATTAGCTTTGTTTGAATGAGTTTGACTTTCATTTGATTCAATTAGCTTTGTTTGAATGTGTTTGACTTTCATTTAAATTAAAAAGCTTTTTTTGAATGTGTTTGACTTTTATTTGATTTAAAAGGCTTTGTTTGAATGTGTTTGACTTTTATTTGATTCAATTAGCTTTGTAGAATGTATTTGACTTTTATTTGATTTAATTACCTTTGTTTGAACGTGTTTGACTCTCATTTGATTCAAATAACTTTGTTTGAATGTGTTTGACTTTTATTTGATTCAATTAGCTTTGAAGAATGTATTCGACTTTCATTTGATTAAAATAGCTTTGTTTGAATGTGTTTGACTTTCATTTGATTTAATTAGCTTTGTTTGAATGTGTTTGACTTTCATTTGATTCTATTAGCTTTGTTGAATGTATTTGACTTTCATTTGATTCAATTAGCTTTGTTTTAATGTGTTTGACTTTCATTTGATTTAATTAGCTTTGTAGAATGCATTTCACTTTCATTTGATTTAAATAACTTTGTTTGAATGCGTTTGACTTTCATTTGATTCAAATAGCTTTATTTGAATGTGTTTGACTTTCATTTGATTCAATTAGCTTTGTAGAATGCATTTCACTTACATTTGATTTAAATAACTTTGTTTGAATGCGTTTGACTTTCATTTGATTCAAATAGCTTTATTTGAATGTGTTTGACTTTCATTTGATACAATTAGCTTTGTTGAACGTATTTGACCTTCATTTGATTAAAATAGCTTTGTTGGAATATGTTTGACTTTCATTTGATTCAATTAGCTTTGTTTGAATGTGTTTGACTTTCATTTGATTTAACTAGCTTTGTAAAATGTATTTGACTGTCATTTGATTCAAATAGCTTTGTTTGAATATATTAGACTTTCATTTGATTCAATTAGCTTAGTAGAATGTATTTGACTTTCATTTGATTCAATTAGCTTTGTATAATGTATTTGACTTTCACTTGGTTCGAAAGCTTTGTTTTAATGTGATTGACTTTAATTTAATTATATTAGCTTATTTTGAATGTGTTTGACTTTAATTTAATTCGATTACCTTATTTTGAATTAGCTTATTTAATTCAATTAGCTTTGTAGAATGTATTTGACTTCCATTTGATTCAATTAGCTTTTGTTTGAATGTGTTTGACTTTTATATGATTCAATTTGCTTTGTAGAATGTATTTGACTTTTATTTGATTTAATTAGCTTTGTTTGAATGTGTTTGACTTTCCTTTGATTCAATTAGCTTTGTAGAATGTATTTGACTTTCATTTGAATCAAATAACTTTGTTTGACTGTGTTTGACTTTCATTTGATTCAATTTGCGTTGTAGAATGTATTTGACTTTCATTTTCTTCAAATTGCTTTGTTTGAATGTGTTTGACTTTCATTTGATTCAATTAGCTTTGTAGAATGTATTTGACATTCATTTAATTAAAATAGCTTTATTTGAATGTGTTTGACTTTCATTTGATTCAATAAGCTTTGTTTGAATGTGTTTTACTTTCATTTGATTCAATTAGCTTTGTAGAATGTATTTGACTTTCATCTGATTCAAATAGCTTTGTTTGAATGTGTTTGACTTTTATTTGATTCAATTAGCTTTGTAGAATGTGTTTGACTGTAATTTGATTCTAATAGCTTTGTTTGAATGTGTTTGAATTTCATTTAATTCAATTTGCTTTGTAGAATGCATTTCACTTTCATTTGATTTATATAGCTTTGTTTGAATGTGTTTGACTTTCATTTAAATTAAAAAGCTTTTTTTGAATGTGTTTGACTTTCATTTGATTTAAAAGGCTTTGTTTGAATGTGTTTGACTTTCATTTGATTCAATTAGCTTTGTAAAATGTATTTTACTTTTATTTGATTTAATTAGCTTTGTTTAAATTTATTTGACACTCATTTGATGCAAATAGCTTTGTTTAAATGTGTTTGACTTTCATTGGATTCAATTAGCTTTGTAGAATGTATTTGACTTTCATTTGATTGAAATAGCTTTATTTGAATGTGTTTGACTTTCATTTGATTCAATTAGCTTTGTAGAATGTATTTGACTTTCATTTGATTCGAAATCTTTGTTTGAATGTGTTTGACTTTCATTTGATTCAATTAGCTTTGTTTGAATGTGTTTGACTTTAATTTAATTCAATTAGCGTTGTAGAATGTATTAGACTTTTATTTGATTTAAGTAGCTTTGTTTTAATGTATTTGACTCTCATTTGATTCAAATAGCTATGTTTGAATGTGTTTGACTTTCATTTGATTCAAATAGCTTTGTTTGAATGTGTTTGACTTTCATTTGATTCAATTAGCTTTGTAAAATGTAATTGACTTTCATTCGATTAAAATAGCTTTGTTTGAATGTGCTTGACTTTCATTTGATTCAATTAGCTTTGTTGAATGCATTTGACTTTCATTTGATTCAATTAGCTTTGTTTGAATGTGTTTGACTTTCATTTGATTCAATTAGCTTTGTAGAATGTATTTGACTCTCATTTGATTCAAATAGCTTTGTTTGAATGCGTTTAACTTTTATTTGATTCAATTAGCTTTGTAGAATACATTTCAATTTCATTTAATTTAAACAACTTTGTTTGAATGTGTTTGACTTTCATTTGACTCAAATAGCTTTATTTGATTGCGTTTGACTTTAATTTGATACAGTTAGCTTTGTAGAACGTATTTAACTTTCATTTGATTCAAATAGCTTTATTTGAATGTGTTTGACTTTCATTTGATTCAATTAGCTTTGTAGAATGTATTTGACTTTCATTTGAGTCAAATAACGTTGTTTGATTGTGTTTGATTTTCATTTGTTTCAATTTGCTTTGTAGAATGTATTTGACTTTCATTTAATTAAAATAGCTTTGTTTGAATGTTTTTGACTTTCAATTGACTCAATTAGCTTTGTAGAATGTATTTGACTATCATTTGATTCAAATAGCTTTATTTGAATGTGTTTGACTTTCATTTGATTCAATTAGCTTTGTAGAATGTATTTGACTTTCATTTAATACGAAATCTTTGTTTGAATGTGTTTGGCTTTCATTTGATTCAATTAGCTTTGGTTGAATGTGTTTTACTTTCATTTGATTCAATTAGCTTTGTTTGAATGTGTTCGACTTTTATATGATTCAATTTGCTTTGTAGAATGTATTTGACTTTTATTTGATTTAATTAGCTTTGTTTGAATGTATTTGACTCTCATTTGATTCAAATAGCTTTGTTTGAATGTGTTTAACTTTCATTTGATTCAATTAGCTTTGTAGAATGCATTTCACTTTCATTTGATTTAAATAACTTTGTTTGAATGCGTTTGACTTTCATTTGATTCAAATAGCTTTATTTGAATGTGTTTGACTTTCATTTGATACAATTAGCTTTGTTGAACGTATTTGACATTCATTTGATTAAAATAGCTTTGTTTGAATATGTTTGACTTTCATTTGATTCAATTAGCTTTGTTTGAATGTGTTTGACTTTCATTTGATTCAATTAGCTTTGTAAAATGTATTTGACTGTCATTTGATTCAAATAGCTTTGTTTGAATGTGTTTGACTTTCATTTGATTCATATAGCTTAGTAGAATGTATTTGACTTTCATTTGATTCAATTAGCTTTGTAGAATGTATTTGACTTTCACTTGGTTCGAAAGCTTTGTTTGAATGTGATTGACTTTAATTTAATTATATTAGCTTTGTTTGAATATGTTTGACTTCCATTTGATTCAATTAGCTTTTGTTTGAATTTGTTTGACTTTCATTTGATTCAATTAGCTTTGTAGAATGTATTTTACTTTTATTTGATTTAATTAGCTTTGTTTAAATTTATTTGACTCTCATTTGATTCAAATAGCTTTGTTTGAATGTGTTTGACTTTCATTTGATTCAATTAGCTTTGTAGAATGTATTTGACTTTCATTTGATTGAAATAGCTTTATTTGAATGTTGTTGATTTTCATTTGATTCAATTAGCTTTGTAGAATGTATTTGACTTTCATTTAATACGAAATCATTGTTTGAATGTGTTTGACTTTCATTTGATTCAATTAGCTTTGTTTGAATGTGTTTGACTTTAATTTAATTGAATTAGCTTTGTAGAATGTATTAGACTTTTATTTGATTTAATTAGCTTCGTTTTAATGAATTTGACTCTCATTTGATTCAAATAGCTTTGTTTGAATGTGTTTGACTTTCATTTGATTCAAATAGCTTTGTTTGAATGTGTTTGACTTTCATTTGATTCAATTAGCTTTGTAGAATGTAATATCCTCTCATTCGATTAAAATAGCTTTGTTTGAATGTGCTTGACTTTCATTTGATTCAATTAGCTTTGTTTGAATGTGTTTGACTTTCATTTGATTCACTTAGCTTTGTAGAATGTATTTGACTCTCATTTGATTTAAATAGCTTTGTTTGAATGTGTTTAACTTTCATTTGATTCAATTAGCTTTGTAGAATGCATTTCACTTTCATTTGATTTAAATAACTTTGTTTGAATGCGTTTGACTTTCATTTGATTCAAATAGCTTTATTTGAATGTGTTTGACTTTCATTTGATACAATTAGCTTTGTTGAACGTATTTGACATTCATTTGATTAAAATAGCTTTGTTTGAATATGTTTGACTTTCATTTGATTCAATTAGCTTTGTTTGAATGTGTTTGACTTTCATTTGATTCAATTAGCTTTGTAAAATTTATTTGACTATCATTTGATTCAAATAGCTTTGTTTGAATGTGTTTGACTTTGATTTGATTCAATTAGCTTAGTAGAATGTATTTGACTTTCATTTGATTCAATTAGCTTTGTAGAATGTATTTGACTTTCACTTAGTTCGAAAGCTTTGTTTGAATGTGATTGACTTTAATTTAATTATATTAGCTTATTTTGAATGTGTTTGACTTTAATTTAATTCGATTACCTTATTTTGAATTAGCTTATTTAATTCAATTAGCTTTGTAGAATGTATTTGACTTCCAGTTGATACAATTAGCTTTTGTTTGAATGTGTTTGACTTTTATATGATTCAATTTGCTTTGTAAAATGTATTTGACTTTTATTTGATTTAATTAGCTTTGTTTGAATGTGTTTGACTTTCATTTGATTCAATTAGCTTTGTAGAATGTATTTGACTTTCATTTGAATCAAATAACTTTGTTTGACTGTGTTTGACTTTCATTTTATTCAATTTGCTTTGTAGAATGTATTTGACTTTCATTTTCTTCAAATAGCTTTGTTTGAATGTGTTTGACTTTCATTTGATTCAATTAGCTTAGTAGAATGTATTTGACATTCATTTATTTAAAATAGCTTTGTTTGAATGTGTTTGACTTTCATTTGACTCAATTAGCTTTGTTTGAATGTGTTTGACTTTCATTTGATTCAAATAGCTTTGTAGAATGTACTTCACTTTCAATTGATTCAAATAGCTTTGTTTGAATGTGTTTGACTTTCATTTGACTCAATTAGCTTTGTAGAATGTATTTGAATTTCATTTGATTCAAATAGCTTTATTTGAATGTGTTTGACTTTCATTTGATTTAATTAGCTTTGTAGAATGTATTTAACTTTCATTTAATACGAAATCTTTGTTTGAATGTGTTTGACTTTTATTTGATTCAATTAGCTTTGTTTGAATGTGTTTTTACTTTCATTTGATTCAATTCGCTTTGTTGAATGTATTTGACTTTCAGTTAATACAATTAGCTTTGTTTGAATGTGTTTGACTTTCATTTGATTCAATTAGCTTTGTAGAATGTATTTTACTTTTATTTGATTTAATTAGCTTTGTTTAAATTTATTTGACTCTCATTTGATTCAAATAGCTTTGTTTGAATGTGTTTGACTTTCATTTGATTCAATTAGCATTGTAGAATGTATTTGACTTTCATTTGATTGAAATAGCTTTATTTGAATGTGTTTGACTTTCATTTGATTCAATTAGCTTTGTAGAATGTATTTGACTTTCATTTGATTCGAAATCTTTGTTTGAATGTGTTTGACTTTCATTTGATTCAACTAGCTTTGTAGAATGTATTTGACATTCATTTAATTAAAATAGCTTTGTTTGAATGTGTTTGACTTTCATTTGATTCAATTAGCTTTGTTTTAATGTGTTTGACTTTCATTTGATTCAATTAGCTTTGTAGAATGTATTTGACTTTTATTTGATTAAAATAGCTTTGTTTGAATGTGTTTGACTTTCAATTGATTCAATTAGCTTTGTAGAATGTATTTGACTGTCATTTGATTCAAATAGCTTTGTTTGAATGTGTTTGAATTTCATTTAATTCAATTTGCTTTGTAGAATGCGTTTCATTTTCATTTGATTTATATAGCTTTGTTTGAATGTGTTTGACTTTCATTTAAATTAAAAAGCTTTTTTTGAATGTGTTTGACTGTCATTTGATTTAAAAGGCTTTGTTTGAATGTGTTTGACTTTCATTTGATGCAATTAGCTTTGTAAAATGTATTTTACTTTTATTTGATTTAATTAGCTTTGTTTGAATTTATTTGACTCTCATTTGATTCAAATAGCTTTGTTTGAATGTGTTTGACTTTCATTTGATTCAATTAGCTTTGTAGAATGTATTTGACTTTCATTTGATTCAAATAGCTTTATTTGAATGTGTTTAACTTTCATTTGATTCAATTAGCTTTGTAGAATGTATTTGACTTTCATTTTCTTCAAATAGCTTTGTTTGAATGTGTTTGACTTTCATTTGATTCAATTAGCTTTGTTTGAATGTGTTTGACTTTCATTTGATTCAATTAGCTTTGTAGAATGTATTTGACTTTCATTTGATTCAAATAGCTTTGTTTGAATGTGCTTGACTTTCATTTGATTCAATTAGCTTTGTTTGAATGTGTTTGACTTTCATTTGATTCAATTAGCTTTGTTGAATGTATTTGACTTTCATTTGATTCAATTAGCTTTGTTTGAATGTGTTTGACTTTCATTTGATTCAATTAGCTTTGTAGAATGTATTTGACTCTCATTTGATTCAAATAGCTTTGTTTGAAAGCGATTAACTTTCATTTGATTTAATTAGCTTTGTAGAATACATTTCACTTTCATTTAATTTAAACAACTTTGTTTGAATGTGTTTGACTTTCATTTGACTCAAATAGCTTTATTTGATTGCGTTTGACTTTCATTTGATACAGTTGGCTTTGTAGAACGTATTTGACTTTCATTTGATTCAAATAGCTTTATTTGAATGTGTTTGACTTTCATTTGATTCAATTAGCTTTGTAGAATGTATTTGACTTTCATTTGAGTCAAATAACGTTCTTTGATTGTGTTTGATTTTCATTTGTTTCAATTTGCTTTGTAGAATGTATTTGACTTTCATTTTTCTTCAAATAACTTTGTTTGAATGTGTTTGACTTTCATTTGATTCAATTAGTTTTGAAGAATGTATTTGACATTCATTTAATTAAAATAGCTTTGTTTGAATGTGTTTGACTTTCATTTGACTCAATTAGCTTTGTTTGAATGTGTTTGACTTTCATTTGATTCAAATAGCTTTGTAGAATGTATTTCACTTTCAATTAATTCAAATAGCTTTGTTTGAATGTGTTTGACTTTCATTTGACTCAATTAGCTTTGTAGAATGTATTTGAATTTCATTTGATTCAAATAGCTTTATTTGAATGTGTTTGACTTTCATTTGATTTAATTAGCTTTGTAGAATGTATTTGACTTTCATTTAATACGAAATCTTTGTTTGAATGTGTTTGACTTTTATTTGATTCAATTAGCTTTGTTTGAATGTGTTTTACTTTCATTTGATTCAATTCGCTTTGTTGAATGTATTTGACTTTCAGTTAATACAATTAGCTTTGTTTGAATGTGTTTGACTTTCATTTGATTCAATTAGCTTTGTAGAATGTATTTTACTTTTATTTGATTTAATTAGCTTTGTTTAAATTTATTTGACTCTCATTTGATTCAAATAGCTTTGTTTGAATGTGTTTGACTTTCATTTGATTCAATTAGCATTGTAGAATGTATTTGACTTTCATTTGATTGAAATAGCTTTATTTGAATGTGTTTGACTTTCATTTGATTCAATTAGCTTTGTAGAATGTATTTGACTTTCATTTGATTCGAAATCTTTGTTTGAATGTGTTTGACTTTCATTTGATTCAACTAGCTTTGTAGAATGTATTTGACATTCATTTAATTAAAATAGCTTTGTTTGAATGTGTTTGACTTTCATTTGATTCAATTAGCTTTGTTTTAATGTGTTTGACTTTCATTTGATTCAATTAGCTTTGTAGAATGTATTTGACTTTTATTTGATTCAAATAGCTTTGTTTGAATGTGTTTGACTTTCAATTGATTCAATTAGCTTTGTAGAATGTATTTGACTGTCATTTGATTCAAATAGCTTTGTTTGAATGTGCTTGAATTTCATTTAATTCAATTTGCTTTGTAGAATGCGTTTCATTTTCATTTGATTTATATAGCTTTGTTTGAATGTGTTTGACTTTCATTTAAATTAAAAAGCTTTTTTTTAAATGTGTTTGACTGTCATTTGATTTAAAAGGCTTTGTTTGAATGTGTTTGACTTTCATTTGATGCAATTAGCTTTGTAAAATGTATTTTACTTTTATTTGATTTAATTAGCTTTGTTTGAATTTATTTGACTCTCATTTGATTCAAATAGCTTTGTTTGAATGTGTTTGACTTTCATTTGATTCAATTAGCTTTGTAGAATGTATTTGACTTTCATTTGATTCAAATAGCTTTATTTGAATGTGTTTATTTTTCATTCGATTCAATTAGCTTTGTAGAATGTATTTGACTTTCATTTTCTTCAAATAGCTTTGTTTGAATATGTTTGAATTTCATTTGATTCAATTAGCTTTGTTTGAATGTGTTTGACTTTCATTTGATTCAATTAGCTTTATAGAATGTATTTGACTTTTATTTGATTCAAATAGCTTTGTTTGAATGTGTTTGACTTTCAATTGATTCAATTAGCTTTGTAGAATGTATTTGACTGTCATTTGATTCAAATAGCTTTGTTTGAATGTGTTTTGAATTTCATTTAATTCAATTTGCTTTGTAGAATGCGTTTCATTTTCATTTGATTTATATAGCTTTGTTTGAATGTGTTTGACTTTCATTTAAATTAAAAAGCTTTTTTTGAATGTGTTTGACTGTCATTTGATTTAAAAGGCTTTGTTTGAATGTGTTTGACTTTCATTTGATGCAATTAGCTTTGTAAAAATGTATTTTACTTTTATTTGATTTAATTAGCTTTTGTTTGAAATTTATTTGACTCTCATTTGATTCAAATAGCTTTGTTTGAATGTGTTTGACTTTCATTTGATTCAATTAGCTTTGTAGAATGTATTTGACTTTCATTTGATTCAAATAGCTTTATTTGAATGTGTTTAACTTTCATTTGATTCAATTAGCTTTGTAGAATGTATTTGACTTTCATTTTCTTCAAATAGCTTTGTTTGAATGTGTTTGAATTTCATTTGATTCAATTAGCTTTGTTTGAATGTGTTTGACTTTCATTTGATTCAATTAGCTTTGTAGAATGTATTTGACTTTCATTTGATTCAAATAGCTTTGTTTGAATGTGTTTGACTTTCAATTGATTCAATTAGCTTTGTAGAATGTATTTTACTGTCATTTGATTCAAATAGCTTTGTTTGAATGTGTTTGAATTTCATTTAATTCAATTTGCTTTGTAGAATGCATTTCACTTTCATTTGATTTATATAACTTTGTTTGAATGTGTTTAACTTACATTTAAATTAAAAAAGCTTTTTTGAATGTGTTTGACTGTCATTTGATTTAAAAGGCTTTGTTTGAATGTGTTTGACTTTCATTTGATGCAATTAGCTTTGTAAAATGTATTTTACTTTTTTTTGATTTAATTAGCTTTGTTTGAATTTATTTGACTCTCATTTGATTCAAATAGCTTTGTTTGAATGTGTTTGACTTTCATTTGATTCAATTAGCTTTGTAGAATGTTATTTGACTTTCATTTGAATCAAATAACTTTGTTTGACTGTGTTTGACTTTCATTTGATTCAATTTGCTTTGTAGAATGTATTTGACTTTCATTTTCTTCAAATAGCTATGTTTGAATGTGTTTGACTTTCATTTGATTCAATTAGCTTTGTAGAATGGTATTTGACATTCATTTAATTAAAATAGCTTTGTTTGAATGTGTTTGACTTTCATTTGATTCAATTAGCTTTGTTTGAATGTGTTTGACTTTCATTTGATTCAATTAGCTTTGTAGAATGTATTTGACTTTCATTTGATTCAAATAGCTTTGTTTGAATGTGTTTGACTTTCAATTGATTCAATTAGCTTTGTAGAATGTGTTTTGACTGTCATTTGATTCAAATAGCTTTGTTTGAATGTGTTTGAATTTCATTTAGATCAATTTGCTTTGTAGAATGCATTTCACTTTCATTTGATTTATATAGCTTTGTTTGAATGTGTTTGACTTTCAATTGATTCAATTAGCTTTGTAGAATGTATTTTACTGTCATTTGATTCAAATAGCTTTGTTTGAATGTTTTGAATTTCATTTCGATCAATTGCTTTGAGAATGCATTTCACTTTCATTTGATTTAGCTTTGTTTGAATGTGTTGACTTTCATTTGATTCAATTAGCTTTGTAGAATGTATTTGATTTTCATTTGTTTCAATTTGCTTGTAGAATGTATTTGACTTTCATTTCTTGAAATAACTTTGTTTGAATGTGTTTGACTTTCATTTGATTCAATTAGCTTTGTAGAATGTATTTGACATTCATTTGATTAAAATAGCTTTGTTTGAATGTGTTTGACTTTTTTGATTCAATTAGCTTTGTTTTAATGTGTTTGACTTTTTATTTGATTCAATTAGCTTTGTAGAATGTATTGACTTTTATTTGATTCAAATAGCTTTGTTTGAATGTTTGACTTTCAATTGATTCAAGTAGCTTTGTAGAATGTGTTTGACTTCATTTGATTCAAATAGCTTTGTTTGAATGTGTTTGAATTCATTTAATCAATTTGCTTTGTAGAATGCATTTCACTTTCATTTGATTTATTAGCTTTGTTTGAATGTGTTTGACTTTCAATTGATTCAATTAGCTTTGTAGAATGTATTTACTGTCATTTGATTCAAATAGCTTTGTTTGAATGTGTTTGAATTTCATTTAATTCAATTTGCTTTGTAGAATGCGTTTCATTTTCATTTGATTTATATAGCTTTGTTTGAATGTGTTTGACTTTCATTTAAATTAAAAAGTTTTTTTGAATGTTGACTGTCATTTGATTTAAAAGGCTTTGTTTGAATGTGTTTGACTTTCATTTGATGCAATTAGCTTTGTAAAATGTATTTTACTTTTATTTGATTTAATTAGCTTTGTTTGAATTTATTTTACTCTCATTTGATTCAAATAGCTTTGTTTGAATGTGTTTGACTTTCATTGTCAATTAGCTTTGTAGAATGTATTTGACTTTCATTGATTGCTTTATTTGAATTGACTTTCATTTGATTCAATTAGCTTTGTAGAATGTATTTGACTTTCATTTTCTTCAAATAGCTTTGTTTGAATGTGTTTGAATTTCATTTGATTCAATTAGCTTTGTTTGAATGTGTTTGACTTTCATTTGATTCAATTAGCTTTGTAGAATGTATTTGACTTTCATTTGATTCAAATAGCTTTGTTTGAATGTGTTTGACTTTCAATTGATTCAATTAGCTTTGTAGAATGTATTTTACTGTCATTTGATTCAAATAGCTTTG